>NC_040890.2:19399667-19414667 GCF_900634795.4 Betta splendens | reverse complement strand
GTCCTCACGTGTCCCCACGCTTCCCCACACGTCCCCATGTGTCCTCATGCGTTCTCACGTGTCCCCACGCGTCCCCACACGTCCCCATGTGTCCCCACGCGTCCCCACGCGTCCCCACACGTCCCCATGTGTCCTCACGCGTCCCCACGCGTCCCCACACGTCCCCACGTGTCCTCACGCGTCCCCACGCGTCCTCACGCGTCCTCACGCGTCCCCACGCGTCCCCATGTGTCCCCATGTGTCCCCATGTGTCCTCACGCGTCCCCATGTGTCCTCACGCGTCCTCACGCGTCCTCACGCGTCCCCATGTGTCCCCATGTGTCCCCATGTGTCCCCACGCGTCCTCACGCTCCAGGAATCCCCTGCTTCTGTGGCCACGCTTCGCTTCCAGGCCCCAGAATCCACTTTCGGACTCTTTGCTAACTTTTGAGCCCATTTTCATGAAAAGCTTAAAGCATCAGACACAACCATGATCATTCTGCTGCTTTGTGATCCAGGCGTGAGCTTTGTGATGCTTTAAAGCTTCCGGGGCCTCGTTTTCGGTCTCGTCGGCGTTTATGCGCGTGGGATAAAACAGTGGAGCCCTCATCGGCGCTGGCGTCTGGACATAATGGAGCAAAAACAGCGGAAGGCGCTGCTTCCTTCAGCCTCTCTAGTAAAATGAGCTGCGTTTCTCTGCCTCCATGGGCACGTGTGAGGAATATATATTAGTTCAATAAAAAGCCAAAGTGCCGTCCCCAGACCGTGGAGCCTACAGACGATGCCCCTATAAATATTTAATGTCCTGCAGCCATTGTACTATTTTTTGCTGAAGGCAGCTCAATTGCAAAAGAGGCGATCCTGCGTAATTTAGAGTATTATTCATATCATTTGTGGCCTGCGACTCTTCCTCTCCCCTGCCTCTCGTTGCTTTGTGTAGCTTTATTCTGTTGGTGGCTGTTAATAAATTTAACCTCGCTGCTGCGGCACTGAGGTGTCACTTAGAGCAGTGCAAATTGGGCATCAGGAGCAGAGCGAGTTAAATAAAGCACAGGGGAGCCGGGCCAAGCAATCCTCCAGATGATCGTTTTACAACCTTCCCGAGGTCCGATAACGGAGCCGAGCCCACGATGCAGCACCACCTATGCTCATTCTAGTAAAAGCATGAGGTGTGTTTGATTTATGCATCTTTATTAGCTCCACTCTGCTCCAGGTGCGCTGGAGTGGGGGTGCTGGTAATGAGACGTCAGCAGGAAAAGCTGTTAATTGGTTCCTGTAAATGCCACGCTGACGAGAGGAGGTGAAACAATGGAGGGACGAAGGACGCGGCAGCAGAGGAGGCAGCGTCCACCATGAAAGACTGGAAGCAAACGCACCACAGAACATCCAACCTCTGAACTGAACCTCAGCCTCCAGGTCCGTCCGTGTGGTCTGTGTTTTGCCAACATGCACAGACGGCCTCTTTGTTGCAGCCGACTCTGTTCTGACAGGCTGCAGTCACACTGCATCAGGGCCTGAATCATTTTGCTCTGGGCTAAAAATCCTTCCTTGTGTGAAAGTGTCGAGCAGAATTCAGCCACTGAAGTCTCCGTGAATAAATCCCTGAATACACTCATTTTGGATTTTTGGATTTACTTCCCCTCCACCGACGACATTTGACTGTGCTCCTCAGACGTGCACAGCTCAGCCGCCTTCATCCTCATTATGAAGCCGAGTGTGAACGCTTTAAGCTGTGCAGCGGCAGGCGGGTTCAGCCTGAGAGGAGGACCCGCTGTCGCCGGCTGACTCATTGTTGGCAGATGGGGATGGAGCCTCCACCCGAGGCTCAGCGATGGCTGCGGGAGGACTGGATTGATGATGAGAAGACCTCGGAGCCTCACTGGTGCTTGATTAAGTGGGAGGAAGAGAGCTGGAGCCATGTTTACGAGCCAACGTCCTTTCTGGCACCAAGCAGCTTGAAATTGTGTCCAAATGGATCTGTTTTCGTTATTATTGTACAACACTGATGACACAGACTGCATCAGAATAATTAGACAGCAAATCCAGTGTGCTGTTTGCTGAGAAGAGGTTCACCCACTGGTCCTTGCTCTAATTATGGCTTCAGTTGCTCTAAGCTGATAATAGAGCTTCTCTCTGGATCCACTGGAAACGCTTCCTGCAGCCTTCGAGCACCTGCTGGTCAGTAACACACGGCGTTTGGAGGGTTTGCTGCAGCATATGCTTTCTGCATCAGGAGAGGACACTGTGGTGGTGAAGCCTGGTTCTGGAGCTGCAAACGTGTGACACCTTCATCCCACAGGCTCGTGTCTGGGATCCTTTCCCACCCTCATGAGGAGCTCCATGTCGGTTCAGCATCGCTTTACAAACCGCCACGTTAAGTTGAGGCTGAGACACCACTCAGTGGAGGAGAGCAGAGCCAGACAACTATTAATCATTAAAAAAGCAATTACAGGCGCTCCTGCGCCGGGTTTATCAGCCTGTCATCTTCATAGCATCTCTATTTAGGCCTGTCTACTTCCTGGAAACCACCAACACGCTCTGCTCTCTCCTCCTCTGAGGTGAAGCACAAACAGACGATGACACTCTGAACATGCGACTGCACAGGAAACGCGCCCACGCGCCGCTTGTTTGGGATGTTACAACATCGCTTGCAGCTGGTGAAATTGCACGACGTCCAATCAAAATGCTGCCAGGTGGCGTCTTATCTAGAGTTTGTCTGTGGCAAATCTTGCACAGATGCTCTGAGCTCAGGGACGGTTTAAGGAGAGACGGCAGTTTGCACAGAGACGAGCCGTCGCTTCGTCCCCTCTTATTGCTGTTGTCACCAGTTTTTAATGAAAGCCGAATTCAGCTGAAGGGTGTGTGTGTGTGTGTGTGTGTGTGTGTGTGTGTGTGTGTGTGTGTGTGTGTGTGTGTCTATATTCTGTTATTCAGAGCTAACACATTTGTCTCAAACATTCAGTGTAACCAGAATAAATCACATTTTTCCTAAAACTTTTTAAAAGTTTCACTGAGCAAATATAAAACTAATGCTGATATGAGGGACTAGTGGGTTTAATAGGTTGTAAAGTACATGAACTAATTCATATTTAAATGCGTTTGTGCTGCTACAGGTTTCTTCTGTTTGGCGTCACATGCGGTGGCCGAGCACAGACAAACTCTGTGAACATGAATAACCGTTTTCAGCTGCAAAGCGTTAAAAACCGACGAGGCATGTGGTCGACTGATATATGCACCATATACGTGTGTGTGTGTGTGTTTAATGGTTGTGTGTGTGTTTAATGTGCGTGTGCTGCAGCCTGTAGGTTCAGAGCTGTAATATGGTTCAACGTGTGCGAGTTGGACGCTTGGTTGCACCTGCACATCTGTCGTTTCAGGAGAAGTGTGTGTGCGTGTGCGTGCGTGTGTGCGTGCGTGTGCGTGCGTGCGATCGTGTGTAGATTTCTGGACCAAAGCTGAATCCCTGGGACGGACTGTTTATAGTGATGACCCTTTTATATTTTGTTGTCTCCAGCGTCGTCCTGTGCTCTGCGTTGGGAGTGAATTAGCTTTAGCTTTGGGTTTAGCTCATAGCAGAGGGAGGAAGCGTGTCTGTGTGTAGCTCGGGTCACGTCTACGTGACAAACAGTGCAGCTACAGTAGCCTGAGTCACACTGGCAGCCTGTCGTCCGTGACGGTTAATGAGCTGTCACTTCTTTCTCCGCTGCCGTTTTCTGTTGCAGCGCTGTCCTCCGTCTTTATTGGAAAGCTATAAAGCAAACTGTCTCGCTCTCTCCTCCGCTGGATGCTTATTAAATGAACTGCTGTGGTAGAAAAGATGGAGGAAAGCGCGGGAGGAGGAATGTGGGTGGTATTAGATTCACCTCCGCCTCCTCTGCCTCCTCGGGCGCTTTGCGTCACGCGCTGTGAGGAGACGTCAGGAAAAGACAAATGATGATATCCCTCCACCGCCTCCCTCCTGCCACGAAGCCAGAGGATTCTCAGGGAGGGATTCTGAACAAAGCCAGGATGCAGAGTGTCGGAGAACCTGCGTTAGGCCACGGAGCCGTTCTGCCATAGACAGCGATCATGGAATGCCCGTTGGTTTATGGATACAGCCTGTGATGCACTCACACACATCAGAGTTGGTGCTCACTGGCCTGAAGTGCCTTCACTCCTCACACGGATGCAGGCGATTATTTACCACAACGCTTCCTCTGTAACACGTCCAGCCTGGTTTTCCACTGGCCGACATGCTGCTGGATGTGGGATTAGTAATAATAACATCTTATTGGGACTATTAAAGGCCCAGACGTGTCGGGTTCATGTTTGTGGGTGGTGTAGTGTGATGCTGGGCCTGGTCTCCAGTATCAGAGTAAACGTGGGCCCACGACAGCGAGGGCCTCATTCCCTTCATTAGTTTTTCTCTCGGCCCGTCGTCGTCTTTGGTGCTGATTCACTGAAGCAGTAACAACTGGGAACAAACCGCCCGGGGAGCTGTAGGCTCACGTACGGAACCAGCGAGAGGAGGATGAAATGAGTGATGCAGCAGAATTTACCTCCGTACCACGTGTGGTTCACTGTGCTGGGTTCTATCAGCTGCTTCATTCATCCTCACAGACCTGGGAGGGATCTCCTTCAGCGAGAGTGTGTGTGTGTGTGTGTGTGTGTGTGTGTGTGTGTGTGTGTGTGTGTGTGTGTGTGTGTGTGTGTGTGTGTGTGTGTGTGTGTGTGTGTGTGTGTGTGTGTGTGTGCGTGTGTGTGTGTGTGTGTGTGTGTGTGTGTGTGCACGCGTGTGCGTGCTTGTCTGTGCGTGTGTGTGTGCGTGTGTGTGTGTGTGTGTGTGTGTGTGTGTGTGTGTGTGTGTGTGTGTGTGTGTGTGTGTGTGTGTGTGTGTGTGTGTGTGTGTGTGTGTGTGTGTGGCCTCCAGCGCTCTGGCAGGGGCAGTAATTGGCCATTAAAATAATTCAGACTCCGTCCTTTCTTCCCACGTAGCTGCACAGTTGCTAAAAGAAACCAAATCATCTGTGTGAAAACGGCAGCAGCATCAACATAAAGCAAATGATGGAAAACATTTACAAAACTCACAAACAGTAGGAAAACTGAGACACATTCAACATTTCTGGACTTCAGCAGCATCGTGTGAATAAAACCAAACATGAAGAAATCCACAAACAAAACCCTGTTTCTTACCATGCATCTGACTGATGAATGAATGTGAATGTGTGCTTCAGGTCATTAGTTGCTTCATCCTTTGTCCTGGTGTCATCATTAGGGTCGTGGGGTTTCCCAGCTGTCACCAAACTCACCCTTTCTCTGGGCTCAGGAGTTTTCTCAGTTCATTAATAAAAGCCGGCGTCAGCAGCTTTGTGAAAAGGCCTAAAGAGGAAAAACCCTGAGCTAAGAACTTACCATTATCGAGTCCAACGTGTTGATAAGATCCTCTGTGAATAGTTTAGCGCGTGGACGGACGCGGCGCCGTCGACCGCCGGCCGTCTGGCTCCGTGGATAAGACCAGCTGAGAGGGTTTTAAAGCAGCATCACGTCCGGCGCCGAGGAGCCGGGGGTCCGACCGCGTCATCACCTGTGTGTTTGTACAAGCTGCTGAATGGAAGGAGCGCCAGTCACTTTCAGCTTGAATGGACGACCTTGAACGCAGCGCCTGGTCGATGCTGCACCCGGTGCTGCACCCGATGCTGCACCCGGTGCTGCACCCGATGCTGCACCCGGTGCTGCACCCGATGCTGCACCCGGTGCTGCATCTGTTCCTACCGTTGCTGAGTAGTTTAGCATTTGGTTTGGAACGTGGACCGTGGAACGTGGCGCTTTGTGCCGCTGACGTGCGGTCGCGTCGGCGTTTGTGTCGCGTGGCTCCTCGTGTGGTCGTTGGCTGTGGATCTGACTTCTCTCTCTGTTTCTCTGTCCTTTCTCTGCAGGTCCTCCCGTAAACGTAACCTGCAACATTTTTATCAACAGCTTTGGCTCCATCGCTGAGACAACAATGGTGAGCGCCGCTACTCTTAACACCTCATTTGTAATTCAGCTCGACGTGCTTCTGATATTATTTATTCATCTCCTGCGTTTGAGTGTCGACGTGGACGCTTGAGCAGCTAATGGAAACCGTCACATTGGGTAATTTTGCCCTGAAATATGCGATTAATTGACACCAAGTTTTATTCTTATTTCAAAAATTAAAAGACTTCTGCTTTGTGAGTGTTGCGAAGTTTCTGCGCCTCATTGGTCGCGTCCTCTATTTCCCTTCATTTGAAGGCGCTTGTCATTTGCATAACAACGCGGCGACGGCTGCTGTTGCCCGTTTGCCAGCGATGGGGCAAATTTCTGCTCATTCATTACACAGAAAAACCATTAGTGCTAATATAACTGCAGCATCGAGCAACAAGAGCAAGAGGCAGATACGAGTGTGTGTGTGTGTGTGTGTGTGTGTGTGTGTGTGTGTGTGTGTGTGTGTGTGTGTGTGTGTGTGTGTGTGTGTGTTATAATACTGTACATAAATCATTCCTTCAGCCTGTCAGATGCTTTAACAATGATCCAATTTCAACAATATATGAGACTTTCTGACATCAGAACACAAATAAAACGCAACAGAGACTGAATCATATCAGAATAAACTCAGATGGAGACACAAAGTAAATAAAGGTACAAATTACCTATCAATATGAAGAATCTAACCCTAATCCATGTTTCCCTGTGTGATATGTTTTATTATTATCAGAATTATTTAATTCATTTACATCCATATTAACTAAACCATTATTAAGTCTGCTCCACTGAACCCAGATAATTTGATTATAAACTTAACAAAGGTACAAAGACGTGTCATGAAGATTTGTCCTTCCTTTGAGATTAAACCGACTGGTTTTGGGAGCTGTGTGTTTGAGGCCCCGCCTCCACGCACCCATGACTGATCTGATTGGTCAGCGGGTGGAACATCGTCTAAATGCAGCTCATTCGTGGTCTCAGTAGCAGGAGCTGGATGTTTAAATGCATCTGCATTGAACCAGCCTCAGACTGAAATCCTCCAAACAAGTTGTGTTCATCGCGTGCATTTTAAAACACAAGCTGAACTTCTGCTGAACAGAAAAGAAAATGTAAGCTGATGTTTGGTTACTGAAACACAAGCGTTTCCCTTCTCTGATACTGTTTATATGTGCGCAGTGCTGCTTCGCCTTCCTCCATCTATCGCTGCCGTGCAGCATCAAGCTGAACACTGACTGCAGATCTGTTGGTGATGTTGACTCATCAAACGGTGGCAGCATGAAATGCTCGCGAGGCTGCAGCTGTTGATGAGCGTCGAGCTGCTTCTCCACTAATGTGAGCTACTGGCGCCCACATCGCTGTCTGCATCCAGGTGTTGAGCTTCCTGCTGTTTGTGTTCACTGGAAACACAGCAACACGTCAGTCAAGTAGCTTCTGTCAGAGTCAGAGATCACTCGCTGAAGACACATCAGTGCTGCTGCTCTAATCTCTGGCAGGGAGGATTAGAGGCAGAAACAAAGTACGGAAATAATTGGATTTATCAGGTTTTATCAAAGCAGAAAATCCATTTAAAGCTGGAGAGACCCAGAAAACACAGCGCAGGCACGAAGCTGTGTGTCTGCACCACTCTGAGCTCCACTGTGTGTGTGTGCAGCTCTCTCTCGCTTTAAGCCCAGACTCCAGGATCCCTCGTCCTCAGCACAGACGCCGAGCGCTGCTGGGACTGAGGCTCCGTGATGGATGGAGGCGGAGGAATGGCGCAGCGCTTGTTGAAATCCCAGCGGTGCACAGCTTTATTCCTGTTTCAGCGCTCCCTCCCTCCCTCCCTCCCTCCCTCCCGCTCGCCCGCTCACGCTGCTCTGACTGCTCCTCACAAACTTTCTCCCTCCTCCTACAACCAAGGCATCGGCTGCTCGCAGCAGGTCGGTGCCTGTAAAACACCAAAACAGCAGACAGAAGAAGAAGAAGGATGGAACTGACCATGAACTCACCATCAATCTGCACGTTGGTCATTGAAGCTTCTCGGCAGGATTTGATCATTCACACATAAATATTCTATTTATCAAAATGAAGATTCTGTCATAAACATGTTTATTTATATTCATCAGAAACATCATAAATATACATATATAGACATTGTTGTGAGCCTACTGTTGGTCGACCCTCCTGGCTCTGTCCCTGCACGCGTGCTGATTGAGTGCAGGTCAGGTAGCTCTGTGCAGAGGATCCTCCTGAGGAGCTTTCCTGCCCCTAAGCTGCTGTTTCTCCACAGGACGCTGTCTGTGGTGCAGGAGTAAAGGTCCTGAGCACCCTGGGGTGCAGTCTGACATCTCTCAGGCCTCTGAGCTGCGTCTGGGCTCCAGTTGATCACCGGGGTCTGATAATTCCCCCCTGCTTTGTGCTGAAATCCGCTATCAGCTCCTTTGTTGTGCTGCTATTGAGCAGGAGGCTGTTCCTCTGGCACCAGGTCTCCAGTTCTAATCTTCTCCACGTAGACTGTCTGCAGCTCCGTCATGAGGATGTGTCTGGATGGAACCCAGTAAACCATTAGGAACATTCTGCAGCTTATTGACGCACTGACAGTGCAAACCTTTAATCATACTTTTAAATTCATTACTTACTTTAGTTTGGTAAATGTTTGACCTGATCAGAAACGAACCATCATCAACATTCAGACTTTCCGTTTAATCAGCTCCTGATTTCCTGTCTCTGCTTGAGGGCGAATCTCTGGTGCCGTGTGGGTTCTGGGCTCTTTTCCTGCTACAGTAACACAGGAAGTGACAGACAACGCACGGTATTTTTTCACAGCCGCACCTGACCAGTTCAGTGACCTGAACCCATTAATGTGAACTTGATGGTGAACTGGTTTGGTTTCTCCTTCGCCTCAGTCTGAATCTGCTGTTTGGACTCTCATGTTTCTCATTTAGTAAAATCACCTCGAGCTCCCGCCGCGCTGCCGTTGTGAATGGATGTGACATCGGACAGCGCTGCCGCTGGAGGTGATGGCACTTATTTAGGCGCTCGTGGAGCAGCGTCTCGCTCCGCGGCGGCGGCGGCGGCGTCTGAGCAGAGCTGTGCTGCCAGGATGCGTGAGCGTCCGGAGCCTCCTACCTGAGCCGCGTCCGGCGGCGGCAGGATGTTGTGACAGGCGTGGAACCGGAGCGCGGCTGCTGCTGTTTGTGTTGTTGCTGCGGAGGAAGAGGAGGCTGAAGATTGGAGTCGTCCGCGCGTGCTTCACTGCCTGAGTTTAATGCATGCTGAAAGCAGCGCAGCGTCGTGTACGGACAGCGCTTCCTCCGCTAATGGCTTCACAGCAGCGCGGTGAGTTTAGAGTCCAACAGTCCAGCGACCGCATGCCGGGAAATAAAGCCAGTCTGCGTCTGCTGACGTCGCAGGAGCTTTCACTGCAGCGCGTTCAGGACCGAGCGGAATCGGGTCCGAAAGATTTTTCTTAATGATGTAATTGCTCAGATTAGTCATCAGCTCTCTGCTTCTCTGGAATCATCCATTTGTTCCCTCAGATTAGTTCCCCCTCATCTCAGGCCTCCATTCATCTGCATCGTCATCAGAAGCCTCTGACCCTTAATGCCGCCGAGTTCTGGACCCAATGACGTCCAGTGCTGGTCAAAGAGCCACGCTCCATGAAATGGAGGCACCGGCAGAAGGTGTGGAAGCTCCTGATGATGATGAAGACTAGAGCAGCGTCTAAAGAGCGGAGTGCTGCTCTGTGTCAGCTGTGTTAACGGGTCCACTTCACGGGTCCAGCTGCGCCCAGGAGGGACGCTGATGTAAAGTGGACCCACCGTGCTCCAGTCCGATGGGCTGGTGCCGGTCTGGACCCCCTCCTCCACTGCGATGACTGGGCCGTAGTGGATCTAGGCCGGTTCTGCTCGCTGAGCACTGGGCTCATTCCTCTCCTCCGCTCCCTCCATCAACACTCCGTCCTCGCCGTCATCTCGCCGTTTCAAGTTATTTATCACGTTGTGGAGCAGAAGAAACAGTGACTCATTCATGAAAGGTCAGGCTCATTTGTTTCATGCGAGATATTCGGTTTAATAAACAGTGATAAACGGCGGCGGGTCTCACACACATGCGGCGCTGCGGCTGATTGCGCCCTTAAATGCCACCTGCTCGGGCTGCTGGCGCGGCCGACCGACCCATGATGCATTTCTGCTGCAGCGCCACAGTCTGAGCATGAATGAAGAAGCAGAATACGCTTGAATAAAGAGGCTCCACCTCTGACTGCGAAACCGGAACCGCACAATAAATGGAGGAGAGATCAGTGGGATCCACCTGGATCGATTGCACTGCACCCACAGAGTCTGTCTGGAAGAAGACCTGAGCAGGAGGAGGAGGAGGAGGAGGAGGAGGAGGAGGAGGAGGAGGCAAACGTCTGAGCGCTGGGAGCACTGGTCTTCATTCAGAGAACTGAGCTGAAACGCTGGGAGGACGACGCGCGCTTAGGACAGTATGAAGTCTAACGCTGAGAGCAGCTGGAGCCCATGTTCCAGCTTCCACCACTTATCACATATGGAGGAATGAAGCATCAGACTATGAGCACTTCTTGCACTTCTATATTTTGTCCCTACATTTAATGATTCATTCCAACCTCCTGTGATAAAGGGGCTTCCAGCCACTAATGGAACGCGTGCTGCTCCCTGTCCTTCATCCGTCGCTGTCCGTGGTGCTGGTATCGCTGCATCTCCCTGTCAGACTGAAACAGAGCAGCTCAGTGACCTTCAGCCGGTTCCCACTTTGTACCAGGACAACTGTCCACATCCATCTGCCCGTCCATCCTGCACGGCCGCGTGTGCCAGCTGCAATACAGCTCTTTATCAATCAACCGGCGGCACAAAGGCAGGCGAGGAGAGAGAGTCGGAGAAGGGACGAGCAAGACAGAAACCGAGGCGCCTCAGATACGAAAGATCAGTAAAACGCACACAGACCCACAACCAGCGCAGCCGCACACAGTCCTTCACGCGCGCGCCTCCGTGTCCCCGTGTGGAGTTACAGCGTCTAAGTCAGTGCAATGACCCATAACCGGCCTTTCATTCTCCCCTCTCCCGTTCTTAAGAGCGAATTCTCCCTGCAGCTCCATTTTACATCCTTCTGCTCGGTGTTTGGGGGATTTATGCTTTGCAGCGTCGCGCTGTAATTTCATTTCCTTCCAACCTGCCTCAGAGGCCGCGGCCTCCGGAGACGTCGCTGTGGACCCACAGTCGATTGTGTTAAAAGCAAGCGCCACAGCGTGCGTGGGTGCGAGCTGGAGGCGTTCCGACCGGTTCTGGAGGCGTTCCAACCGGTTCTGGAGGCGTTCCGACCGGTGCTGGAAGCGTTCCGACCGGTTCTGGAGATGTTCCGACGGTTCTGGAGGCGTTCCGACCGGTTCTGGAGACGTTCCGACCGGTTCTGGAGGCGTTCCGACCGGTTCTGGAGGCGTTCCGACTGGTTCTGGAGACGTTCCGACCAGTTCTGGAGGCGTTCCGACCGGTGCTGGAGGCGTTCCGACCGGTTCTGGAGGCGTTCCGACCAGTTCTGGAGGCGTTCCGACCGGTGCTGGAGGCGTTCCGACCGGTTCTGGAGACGTTCCGACGGTTCTGGAGGCGTTCCGACCGGTGCTGGAGGCGTTCCGACCGGTTCTGGAGACGTTCCGACGGTTCTGGAGGCGTTCCGACCGGTGCTGGAGGCGTTCCGACCAGTTCTGGAGGCGTTCCGACCGGTGCTGGAGGCGTTCCGACCAGTTCTGGAGGCGTTCCGACGGTTCTGGAGGCGTTCCAACCGGTTCTGGAGACGTTTCGACCAGTTCTGGAGGCGTTCCGACCGGTGCTGGAGACGTTCCGACGGTTCTGGAGGCGTTCCGACCGGTTCTGGAGGCGTTCCGACCGGTGCTGGAGACATTTCGACCAGTTCTGGAGGCGTTCCGACCGGTGCTGGAGGCGTTCCGACCGGTTCTGGAGACGTTCCGACCAGTTCTGGAGACGTTCCGACCAGTTCTGGAGGCGTTCCGACCGGTTCTGGAGACGTTCCGACCGGTTCTGGAGACGTTCCGACCAGTTCTGGAGGCGTTCCGACCGGTGCTGGAGGCGTTCCGACCAGTTCTGGAGACGTTCCGACCAGTTCTGGAGGCGTTCCGACCGGTGCTGGAGGCGTTCCGACCAGTTCTGGAGGCGTTCCGACCGGTTCTGGAGACGTTCCGACCAGTTCTGGAGGCGTTCCGACCGGTGCTGGAGACGTTCCGACGGTTCTGGAGACGTTCCAACCGGTTCTGGAGACGTTCCGACCGGTGCTGGAGGCGTTCCGACCAGTTCTGGAGGCGTTCCGACCGGTGCTGGAGGCGTTCCGACCGGTGCTGGAGGCGTTCCGACCGGTTCTGGAGGCGTTCCGACCGGTTCTGGAGACGTTCCGACCCACTCGTGCCGTCGTCTCGCTGTCGTGGGGTCCTGCAGACAACTTGCTGCTGGCTCAGACTCAGCACACGCTGTGTGAACACAGCAGGTGAAGGTCGCGTGGAGCCACTCGTCGGCTCACGCGTCCGGCACCAACTCTCACTCCTGTTGTTTGTGTGCTGTGAAACGCTGCCTTTGTCTTCCCAGGACTACCGAGTGAACATCTTCCTGCGGCAGCAGTGGAACGACCCCCGGCTGGCCTACAGCGAGTACCCCGACGACTCGCTGGACCTGGACCCGTCCATGCTGGACTCCATCTGGAAGCCCGACCTGTTCTTCGCCAACGAGAAGGGGGCCAACTTCCACGAGGTCACCACCGACAACAAGCTGCTGCGCATCTCCAAGAACGGCAACGTGCTCTACAGCATACGGTGAGCGGGGGCCTTAGATTCCAAGCCTGGGAGGCAGAACCGCCTCACCGACCCACAAACCCCATCGTCTTTAAAGTAGCAGCCTTTCAGTTCAGTCGCAGACGGAAAAGCTTTGGGTTAAAGGTTTGGACGTCTCACTGAAACAATGCTGTAGAAAAGCATGATGGAGGACTGTGACTCTGAAGCTCTGGTTATTGCATCTCACAGACCTCCGCCCACTGCTTTAGAGCACTCACTGTGTCAGAGCTGCAGGTTTGGCTCTACTTCCTCCCTTTTTCTTAGTGTCGCCAGACATCCCATTGAAAGCTCACAGAGTTATAGCCACCTGCACTCGACAAACCTTTTAGCTCGGCGGCGCCTCCTCCTCCTCCTCCTCTTTGCTTTTATTGCCTCTGCTCAGGAGCGAATGAGAAACCACCACGCGCCCAGGGAAATCTACTCAGCCTCTTCGTATTCCAGCAGCGAGTCAGATCCGTTATCAGTTTTCACCTTCATGTCCAGCAGCAGCAGCAGGAGTGAGACTGGCCTTTATAAATAACAGCAGAAAAGGGAGGGGCCGCGCTCCCCCTCCGCTGCCTCCATTCTTTAAGTTGACAATGTGAGATGAACCCGCCGCTGATCGGCCTGATCTCGCTGGCGACGCGGCAGCGCAGGATATTAAAGTGTCCGCGGGTGAGAGGGAACAACATGGCTCCTGTAAATGTTGTTTACTCGGGTTTGGACGTTTATCGCCAGACGAGAGCCGTGACGCGTCCTCCAGGATGAGAGAGCCCTGCTGCGAACGCGCCGATCCCCGATGTGTGCGGCGCCATCAAAAACCTCATCTAAGATTCAGTAGCTTCAAGAACTGTTACAAAATTCATAGATTTCAGAAGAAATTATAGTTCTGGGCACTTATCACTTTCTTCAGGCAACTGTCAGAGCTGAAGCAGCTCAGGGAGGTAATTAGGGAACAAGTCGTAACTCAGTAAGATCTAAATGATACGTTCATTTACATCGTGTGATTATTCATCATCTTATTCATGCATCAGTAAAGAAGTTGGAAAGTCGACAAACTGGTGAAGGGAGACACGACAGATGAAAACAATAAGGCTGGTTCTGGGTGGAGACCAGCAGCGCCACAGGAAGTAGTTACCAAAATAAAAGCTGTAAAGAGGAAGTGGAGCTGGAGCCTATGATGCCTTGTTTTTAATACAACCAATGAATCCGTCTTCACCCCAGAATGTGTCGCCATTCAAATGTCAGACACGTCAGTGACACATTGGTTCTTCAGTAGCTACGTAACATTTTGTAAAACTTCCTGTAAAGTCACAGCACGGACACAAACCACAGCGCACGGTGTGGTGGGAAAGTGGGGCACCTGGTGTGAACCCGCGTTCAGCACCCTGTCAGCGCGTGCTGAAGTGCAGACGCTGCAGACGCTGCAGACGCTGCAGACGCTGCAGACGCTGCAGACGCTGCGTTCATGGGCTCCTGGTCGTGTCCTGTTGAGCCTGGACGCTGACAGCTCCGCTCTGCAGGGGGAAACGCACGGGCGCCAGGACACAGGAAGCGTTCATGCGGACGCTCAGCTTCACTCCCTCCACTCAGTTTGAAAGTTTTAAATAGTCTCACTCTGGAGCTGGAACGGAGCCGAGCACGTGTTTTATTTTCCAAATGATTCATATCTCATTTTAAAATGAATGCCTTAAATTCCAGTAATGCCTGATATCAGTTATAGAATTGGTTTTCCAATAATGTGGGGTTTTGTGCAGCACATTCTCCCTCTGTGTGACTGCAGTAATTAATTTTTGTGCCCGAGTCTCAGAAATGTAATGTGTCACTGCGACACGGGAGAAGCTGCCCTGAATGCGTCCATTTGCACAGCTCCATGGATCAGCCTTGCGTGAAACAAGCTCCAGTCCCACAGGTTTTCTGCTCAGACCTGCAGCAGGACGTGCTGACGTGGGCCTTTTCACCGGTGACGAGCGTCAGAGCTGAGGCGCTGTTTATGAGAGCGAGTCCAAAGTCACGGCTCCGTTCCTGCAGCTTCACACGACGGCAGCGGAAACGCTGCATCAAAGCTGCAGCAGCTGCTGTCGCGTCATTGATGCCACCGTCCATCGGTGAGCTGCAAAAGGCCAGATCACGCGCCTGCTGGTCAGCGCACGACCGATGAGGAACCGCCAGCGGAGCCGTCTGGTTTAAAGTCAAGCGCTGATGGAGCCTCGACCGTCAGCGCGAGGCCT
>NC_040890.2:19207167-19397167 GCF_900634795.4 Betta splendens | reverse complement strand
GAAGTAAAATGTTCATATTGCACGACAACGATAGTATAAGTACAACCAGTGAATACCACTGAGTATGAAACAAGGTACAAATACACCGTGTGGCTCCATGTTGTGTGTCACTGCAGTGATATGTTGTACAGTCTGATGAACGACCTGCAGCAGCTCCTTCCTGCACTGTGGGTGAACAGTGAAAACACAAACAAACAAACGCACAACGGGCTGCAAAGTTTATTCCAACCACAACCTCAGAACCAAATAAAAAGCAGCGTCTTTTTTCTGGACTTGGACCTGTTTGCCCAAAAGCACACAGTCAGTACATAAAGTACCTTATTCAAACACCAGAGGTACAAAAACGTAAAAGCCCAACAGACAAACGAGAGGCTGCACCAACCCACAAAAAGGAGGAACCATAAACAGAAACACAACAATCACACACAAAATCCATTTAAATCAATTATCAAGAAAAAAACAACTGCAACGTAAACGAGGAACGAGAGAAAAGACACGAAAACCAGCACAGAACAGACTGAAGCTGAGGAAACAGTGGAACCGGGGAGAGGACACTCCCTTCAGATCCACGTGTGGCTGAAATCCTTCTGTCCAGTCCACAGCTCAAAATACACAAACAAACAAAATACACAAAATACACAAACAAACAAAGAACCTGAAGAAAACGGTGTTGGAAAAATGCAGGAATCCTGCGTCACCGGCTTCAAGAGCAGAAAGAGGAAGAAGAAAACGACGCAGCCCACAGCATGGCCAGTGTGTGTGTGTGTGTGTGTGTGTGTGTGTGTGTGTGTGTCTGATTAGTTTGGATTCAGAGCCATCACTCAGTCAGAGGGTGACGTCTGCTGTCGCCGCTGAGGAGATGAACGATGCACCTCCAGAGTAAAAGCCTTGACACACACACACACACACACACACACACACACACACACACACACACACACACACACACACACACTGAGTGTCTGTTTGAAATCCATCCCACAGAACCAGGCGTTTGCATCAATCAGTTCTCGGAGTCTCTTACCTTGTATTTATTATTTATTGGGGGATGAGGTTTAATGACATCACTGCTCACAGCCTCACTGGTCACTTTATTAGGAACACCGTCCAGTCCATTCATATTCATCCAGTTTGGAAGCTTTGTGGCCCATGCTGCGTCCTGGAACTGGCTCCAGCTGGAGTCAGACTGTGTGCGTTTCCTCTCCGGCCTCTTCCTCACATCGTCTCTGGGCTCCGCTCACACCTCGCTGCCTCACAATCAGGCCCAGAGGCGAATTAGGATGTCATCTCCCCTCGAGTTCATTAGCTGCCGTCTATTGTGACTCCCCACTGACTGTTGTCTTTGTTAGTTCTGTTCCTCGCTCCTCACCTCAACACTCAGACAGGGAAGTCTCTGTCTGAAGCACCCATTATGGCCTTTGTTGCGTTTCAGCGCGCGTCAGTGAGTACGTGAGGTGTTTAAACAGGTTCAAACACACAGGACACGGAGAGTTTAAACCCCACCTGCCACAGATGAAGCAAAGAGCCCGATGGAGCCCAGTCTCAGACCCCACAAAGCACAAACCACCACCTGTTTATTTTCACGCAGGCCTTTTTCAAGTTAAGCCGACGCTGAGATTCGACCCGGCTGAATAATTTCAATCTTCTCATCAGATGGAAAATATGGGCAGCACTTAAACGCTCTGGAGTGAATCACAGCGATGCATCACGTCCATCGACTGCCTCCCTCCCCCGTCCTCGCCCCCCCTCCTCACCCCCCTCCTCTCACTATGACATCACATTTCCCTCCTCCGTCCGCCGGCTCCTTCCTCTCATTTCCTTAAATCACTCCTCGCGCTCGTCCGTCTCCACGCTTCGATCCCCCTCCGTCTTCGGCCTTTGAGGGGTAACGCTCATCCTTGCTTCGCTCTCCTTTGATTAAATGGCTCGCTGACTCTCCTGTGGGTTTTTTACGAGACCCAGCGAGCTCATTACATTACAGCAAATGTTACGCTTGCTACTGCACTGCAATGTAAATACGCCCACTGTGGGTCTGTCACTGTCACTCACCTCCGCTCAGCGCAAAAGTACCGTATCAGTAGAACGAAGCAGGGGTGAGCGCGAGCTGAGGGGGAGAAGCTCCCAAACTGGACCGGCCGCCGTGAGTCCCTCTCCCCTCACACGACATCAGGCTTCGAGCACAAACACCCACAAAGCTTCGCCGTCGCAGCCTCACGAGGACTAACGGCGCTTGTGGCAGGTCCCAGCAAACAGAGAACAACAGCCACGCACTGAGCGTCGCGTAAACGAGGCCAGAGCTCTGGATGCGTGTGTTGACAGAGAAACGCACACAAGTTGGATGCATGATGCATAAACAACATCCACCAAGCTCTTGAGTTGGATCCCGGCTGCTGGTTCTGGTCCAACATCGCCTCTGCAGGAGTCACTGGTGCCGGCCGGTTCCAGTGACCCGGTTCTGGGTCGGATCAGTGAGCAGCCTCGTCCTTCTCTCAGCGGATCCTTCTTGTTCTCATCATTTCCACCAGTTTCTCAGACATTCCATAACCTGCTCCTTCAGAAGATAATGGAATGGACACATTCTTTACTGCTAATGAAGCTGAGCTGCTTCCTGTCTGACCCCAAACGAGACGCGCCGGTAAAAACGCCTGCAGAGTAATTGTCTCCATGAATATAGAGCAGTAAATATCACATATAATAAATATGGTTTAAACAAACTAATGTTTATAGCTGGAACAGAACCTTTCTGGTTCATTTCTGCCTTTGTTCAGGTTCATTTTCATTTTCTACTGGAGAATTGGACATTATCATTCAATAGAGGCTCCAGTTCCAAGTTTCAAACCATATCGGAGGAAAAAGGGAAAAGGCAGCGATGGCTGTAAAGCAGTGTGTGACGTCACGGGTTAATATGACCTCCTCCTCCGCCAGGTAAATTCACCTGCATCGAGGCCCGCTTCCACCTGGAGCGTCAGATGGGCTACTACCTGATCCAGATGTACATCCCGTCGCTGCTCATCGTCATCCTGTCCTGGGTTTCCTTCTGGATCAACATGGACGCTGCTCCGGCCCGCGTGGGTCTGGGCATCACCACGGTGCTGACCATGACCACACAGAGCTCCGGCTCCAGAGCCTCTCTGCCCAAGGTGAGGAGCAGGAGGAGCTGGGGGGGGGGGGGGGGGGGCGGTTTGCATGAGCCAGAGGGATTGTGTAATGATGTCCAGGGATGTTTTAATCCCTCACGCACACACGCGCGCTGTGTTTGTTGACAGTAGGTACTTTGTGCGCTCTAGAAATCGAACAAGCGAACCGTGAGTTCAGCTGATGATCACACAGCCCAGCTGAGCTCTGGCTGCTCGCGCCCACACACGCACGCACGCACACAAACACACACGCACGCACACAAACACACACGCACGCACACACGCACACACGCCCGTACACAAACACACACACAAACAGACGTACGCTCGCGCCCACACACGCACGCACGCACACAAACACACACGCACGCACACAAACACACACGCACGCACACACGCACACACGCCCGTACACAAACACACACACAAACAGACGTACGCACGCGCACACACACACACACACACACACACGCATACACACAGGTACGCACGCGCACACACACACACACACACACACACGCATGTACACACACGCACGCACACGCGCACACACGCCCGTACACAAACACACACACACGCACGCGCACACACGCCCGTACACAAACACGCACACACACACACACACGTACGCACGCGCACACACACACACACTACCGTACACACGCTGCACACACCCACACGCACTACACCACGTACGCACGCACAACACACACACACACCACACACACGCATACACGGCATTCACACACACCTCACAACTCACGCACACCACGCACGTACACAAACACACACACACACACGCTCCCACGCGCCACACCCGTCACAAACACCAACGCACGCCTGCACACACACACACATACTGCACACACACAACACACACACTCACGCACCACACACACATACACACACACACACCACAACCCACACACACACATCACGCACTCACACACCCACACACACACACGCACTCACACACACACACCACTCACACCACTCACTCCACCCACACACCACACTCACTCACACCCACGTAAAACACACACACACACACACACACACACACACACAACACCACACACACACACACACACACACGCACGCACACACACACACATACACACACACACACACACACACGAGAGCATCACTGATAGCGTACGGTCTGATGATGAGCCACAGAGGACGGACGGTAAGACGGAGGCGTGGCTGTGGAGTCTGTGAAGCAGTGGAACCAGGACGGCTTCGCTGAGTCGCCCTCAGGCCGCAGCTCGCTGTCGTATGTGAGCGAGCTGTAATGAAGTGTGAACGCGGGGACAGGTGTGAACGCTGACGTCATCAGGTTCTTAGAAGCAGCTTTAAACACGCGCGTCACTCTCCACGCAGGCCATTTGATTCTGGCCCAAACGAGATTCCAAAGGTCAACATCCGGGTCAGCAGTCGGTCGGGCAGAAAGGAAATGTGTAACTCAGACCAGTGCTGTGTCTCAGAGGCTCCAGATTCGTCTCTGATCCATGAAACCGGGCGCTGAAGCCACTGTCCTGTGAAGCTGCAGCTCTGCCGTCAGAAGCCCTCAGCCTCAGAGGACGGAGGCCCGGCCTGACCCGGTATGACACAGTATGAGCCGATCTGACCCGGTATGACCCGGT
This sequence comes from Betta splendens, assembly GCF_900634795.4. Classification (NCBI taxonomy): domain Eukaryota; kingdom Metazoa; phylum Chordata; class Actinopteri; order Anabantiformes; family Osphronemidae; genus Betta; species Betta splendens. Next base: position 19,392,384 of record NC_040890.2, on the reverse strand, counting down.
CTGACCCAGTCTGACCCAGTATGACCCAGTATGACCCAGTATGACCCAGTCTGACCCAGTATGACCCAGTATGACACAGTATGGCCCAGTATGACCCAGTCTGACCCAGTCTGACCCAGTATGACCCAGTCTGACCCAGTCTGACACAGTATGGCCCAGTATGACCCAGTATGACCCAGTATGACACAGTATGACCCAGTATGACCCAGTATGACACCAGTTGACCCAGTATGACCCAGTCTGACCCGGCCTGGCCCAGTCTGACCCAGTCTGACCCAGTCTGACCCAGTATGACCCGGTCGGGCCCGGTCTGACCCGCTGGAGCTGGTTTTGTTGGGGACCAGGCCTTGACTCCTTTCTGTTGGGACAACTGCACCAAAGCTGCTGAAGCTTTGTGCTAATTCAGACCTTTTTCCTGAAACAATTTCCTGCATGAGAAGCTTCCGTGCTTTCGAGGCTCGTTCTTAAGCAGCTCACGGCCGACGCTCCTCAAAGCTCCTCCTGCTGCATTTTCCTGCTCTTCGTCAGGTCTTTGCGGCCTCCAGCCGTGCTCCTCTGGCTCCAGGCTGGCAGGTTCAGGATACGTGCCTTCGTGTTAGCTTGTGTACGCGCTCTGAGGCCCCGTTCATTGGATCAGAGGCTGAATGTGGGCGTTCTCTGTGCAGCCGCCGCGCTCCCTCTCAGGCCGCTGTAACTGCCTGTGATGGAGAGCTGTAATGACAGGGGGGTGAATGCACTGAATAATGGCACTGGTGGAGATAGCGATCGCACAAGGACCGGCCGGACTTCATTTACCGCGTCATGTGAACAGCCTCTCGCTGAGCGCACCTTTATGCCTCTGTGCCGAGCGCCGCCGTAACAGATGATGACTTTTAATTGAGACACATGTTTGAAGCTGAGCTGTCAACAGTCACTGTGCGCGTTGTGATGAAGTCCGTTTAAGGTTTTGTCCGGACTTTTTAGCGGCTCGTTTAGTTGCATCAACACAAAATCTGCTGCTGATCATAAATAACAAACGGATGTGAGCGAGGAGCAAACACAGAGGGTTTGAGTCTGACTGAAGGACGTCCAGCATTTACAAATCAATGTTTTCAGTTGGTGCTTATATTGTGTTATTGATCACATTCAATCAATCAATCTTTAGGGCACTCACCGCCTTCACCTTCCCTTTAAATTATCGCCCTTTACAATTTTTCTGATCGATATCATTGGGTTTGTGCTGGTTTTATTGTGGGCGTTCTGTGACTTGAACTGGACCCGTCCTCCACTCAGCGCCTGCTCGTGTCCTGTCTCGCCTCAGGTGTCCTACGTGAAGGCCATCGACATCTGGATGGCCGTGTGTCTGCTCTTCGTCTTCTCGGCGCTGCTGGAATACGCCGCCGTCAACTTCATCGCCCGCCAACACAAGGAGCTGCTGCGCTTCCGACGGAGGCGGCGACACATGAAGGTGAGCGGAGCCGCGGGTCACATGACCTCATTCACCCATTCACGCGCGGAGCCCGTCCTGTGACCAGCAGAGACCGGTCGAAGCAGGAGCTCCTCCTCCGTCGGCTGCTGTGAATCCTGAGCAGATCAGACCTGTTTCTACCACCTGAGGCCTACGTTCCGTGACGTTAAACCTGTAGCAGCGTTGCTGTGGTTCCTCCGCTGCTGCGTCGCTTCATTTCAGGTGGTACGGTGGGCGCTGAGGCCATGATCAGCGCTGTAAACAGCAGAATGCACATTCACATTCATGGACGCATTCTCGCCATGTTTGATATTGTCTTTGTGCGGCGCTCATCAATAGGCAGAAACATGCGGCATCAATGTTGGATGGGAAAAGCATTGAGCGTGATTAAAGGCTGAGCCACGGGGCAAAGCCGGCGCAGCCTCATAATGGTGCAGATGCGGAGCAGACGAGAGGAAGCTCCCCTCGGTTCTGACTGTGAAGCCATCATTCAACACAAACAGGCTTCTGGCGCGGAGCATCATTCTGCAGCTCAACAAAATGAGTGAGTAAAACTCCGCTGGGGCTCCGGTTCCCCACGTCCTGCCTCCACGTTTACAATAACACACAAACAGAGAAGGACAGCAGCACGTACAGTAGAGTAAAACGGCTGCAGTGTTTGTGTTGGATTTAAATTCACACCAGGATCTGTGGGTTTTTTCCTTGATGGAAACATTTTAAAGTTTTGACTGTGAAGTCAGAAAGAAATAAATCCCCCTCAAATTAGCTGTCGTAACGTCTAAGAAAATGATTTGTGATGGAATGAAGGAGATTTGACATGAAAACAAGCAGCTGAAAATATTCATGAGCTTCATTTAACGTCTGCAGCAGATAAATTTAGTATCTGACAGGTACAGAGTTGTATCGGGCTTTTTTTCTTCATCTTTATTTGCTCGGTTTTGTCTCTGAAGCATTAATCAGTCGATCGGATCTGTCCGCTTGAATCTAGCAGCGTGAGCTTCTCTGTTGCATACGGGGTGAAGGTATGAAGCCTGCAGGGAACCTGGAGGTCCAACGGGTCCTTTGTGTGTTCGCGTGAGTGCAGGGCAACAAAGTAAACGCAACCACCCACCAGGAGTCTGCAGCAGCTGAGACGCGATGCGTGAGTGTCAGGGAGGAGGGGGGCGTTGCACCTGATGAAGTGGTGCCGTCTGGCCCGACCCGGGCCCGACCTTCTGTCCTCAGAGGTGCTGCAGGGGTCATTCGGGGTCAGGTGCTCTGAGTTTGAGGTGAAGGATGGGGTCAGAAGTGACGCTTAGGCTGGAGGTCGCGCTTGCTGCTCATAACTCACTAATCCTTTACTTCCTACAACTCTGATACACTGAGCAGTGTATGGAAGCACTGACGCAGCCTCAGAACCACCAGAACCACTCACTGCACCACCACACATCAAAGATCAGAGCCAAGAGCATCATTTTAATGTAGATGTAGAAAACGCCGTCACACTGTAAACATCAGTAAAAGCACAGCGAGGACGAGCCGCCGTGGAGCCGATGGGGGAACAAATAAAATAAATAAAGAAGCATAAATCCTAAATCCCATTGTTGTAATCCCCGGTCCCCAGATGCGACGGGAGGTGAGGAGGTAGATTAGAGGTCCGGCTGCCGCAGCACTTTCAGGTGGATCAGGCACGAACCCTGTTGCTCCCTTTCTTTATGTCTCTGAGCCACTGAGCAGGAGGAGGGAGGCAGAGCGAGGGACCGCGGGCTCAGGACTGACCCACATCTGGCACCAAACACTCCACACACTCTTTTTTGTTACTGTTTATTTCCACTCGTATGATCAAATCAGGAGGTGAAATTAGGTCATGAGCATTTTATGTGTTTTGAGTGTTGCTAATGAAGACGCTCGTCTGTTCAGCTGAGGTCGAAACACTCACCTGTGGTTTCTGGGTTTGAAGCAAATGGCTTCCTGAGTCCATGTCCTGAAATACGTAAGTTATGAATCCATCAGTTCAGTTTCAGCAAAATGTGGTGAAACTGGAAGCAGAATGTTTGCAACAGATGAGAAGAGAAACCAAACCAATAATTGTTGCATTAGAGTCAAAACAGTTCACATGTAATCAAATGTATTTGATTCTGCATCACTGTTAATCCTCATGGAGCGGAGCTGGCAGCACCAGGCCTCATTTTGATGAACTCATTTAATACACATGCAAATGAGACACATTTTAGGCCTGAGTGTTTCATCCCTTTAAAATATCAGGAACAGCTGATTTGTAACTGTGAAACACCATCAAGGTGTTTCAGTGCACGTCGTTGAATCCTCACTTTGGCAGCTGAGCTTTAACAAGCTTTTCATGTTCAAATGCAAACCTCCACACAGACACACAGTGGAACTAGATTTTGTCCAGAGGTTTCATGATGTGTAATAGTTTGAGCACAAAGAAAAGATAAAGCATAAAATCGCAGCGCATCCATACGATGCGCTGCGATTTTATTCATCCCACAATAGGGGAGTTTTGTTCACAGCAGCCATAAAAAACAGGATAACACAACAATAACAACAGTTTTAACTGTGCAAAGATAAACTAGTTTAAGGGGAATTTTAGTGAGTGAGTGAAGAATATTCTGCATCACTTCGTGGTTTATTTGATTAAGTCCTCATTAGTGCAGATGCAGGTAAATTAATACATCTGTCAGTCAACAGATCGGATCAGAACAACATTCCTGCACCTTCGTTTCTGTGCATAAACTTACCATGTGAGTGATCAGTGCACGACCCTGATGAGTCCAGTTGGTTCCATCCACCCTCTGATGCTGCAGCACTTGGATGAGTCTCAGTCCGTTGTGCTGATTCCTGTGGTTTCCACCGTGATGCTTTATTGATTCATTAGCGACACTGAAAGTCCAGAGACAAAGGAAGAGAAAGCAGAGGCCCGCGCGCCCCCTGCTGGAGCAGCGGCGCCACTGCAGAGGGATCAGATCAATAGCACCACTCATCCTTGAAGGATGGGCCCGCCTGGCATCAGCCCGCTGCTTTAGCACAGACAAGCTCTGCAGGCTGGGAACCACAGAGCCCCTTCAGGAATCAAAGGGAAGCGGAACATTACTGCCTCGCCTCCGTTTCAATCACAGATGTCTTCCCGGATTTCAGAGCCCTGCATGCAGATGAGCAGGTTTAGATCCAGACAGGCGTTGACTGAAATAAACTGTTTGTGAGTTCTGGGGTGCAATCACCCAAATCAGACGCATCACAAATATCTGGCCTACATTACAAATCTGCCAGCGCCCACGATCACAGCAGATCACATCAGACCGAGCTTCATTCAGCCTGGAGGCGAAACGCTCCGTTTCCCCTTCACCTCCACCACATCTGCATCAAACGAGAGTCGGTTTGTGACTCGCTGGGACAGGAGAAGCCTTGAAGAGGCGGTCGGAGACCCCCACTCGGCCCCGACGCGGCCCCGACGCGGCCCCGACGCGGCCCCGACGCGGCCCCCACGCGGCCCCGACGCGGCCCCGACGCGGCCCCCACGCGGCCCCCACGCGGCCCCCACGCGGCCCCCACGCGGCCCCGACGCGGCCCCGACGCGGCCCGGCGCGGCCCCGACGCCTTCAAGGCCCTGAGGCCTTCAAGGCCCCGAGGCTCTCTGTTGGCAAACACACCTTGTGATCGATGGGCCACAATCAGCCGTGGACTGTGATCAGACGCCTTCCGGCGGGAGCGGCTCCACGGGATGCTTGGCTCTAAACGCCCGGATCTCGCAGGCTGTTTGGCAGCTTGTGGAACAAAGGCAGATAAGAGGGAGCAGGGATTAAGAGGCCTAAGGAAGCGCAGGCAGAGCGATCACCCAGCTCTGAGGCTCAACACGACCTCCAGACTGACGGGACGGCTGTGAAGTGGAACAAACACGGAGGCTGTTTCCTGATCAGTCACAGAACAACTTCAGCGACACCTTTACTTTGTTAAATACGAACACACTGAACACAATTATGAACCCAAAACATTTGTTTTGCTCCATTTAACATGAACTGGACTCAAAGCTCTGAGACTCAACATCTTGGACTGATTGATTCAATAAACTGAGCTGCTTCTCGCTTCTCACACTGATTACACAACATATTTGTGCATCTCAGCATTTGTGTCTTCAGAGTGTGTCCGTTGTTCACTTCACGGAATGAATCAGTGTGATGTTTCCAGTGCAGGTGTAATCAGAGCTTTGCTTGTGTCTGGATGTTACTTTCATTTAGGATGTGTCTGAATATTTTTGTCCCATTTGCTTTTGATGAATGTATGAAAGAACCAGATGAATGAGATGAGGAGCCACTTGTGGCCACGTGGCTGTAAAGTAAAGGCTGTCGACACATGACTGAGGGACAACATCCTTCGCCTCCAAAGTAATCGCTGAGTCACAGGTGATTCAGTGTCAGGTGGAAACTGATGGATCCTTTACTTCACGGCCTAAATCATAAACGAATGCTGAGAGATGCTGCGAGCAGCTCCCCAACACGCCAGCCTGTCCGTCCTTAAACGTCTTCATAAGTAGAACCGCAGACGCGAGAGGACACTTTTTAACCTCACATCTACTTAAAGATTCCTCTCAGCTGCACACAATCCACTCACTGCTGACATATTGATACTGAAATGTCCTAAAAAGCCTCAAATGGCCCTAATCGAGGAGCGAGGCAGAGGGGAGAGGGGCAGAGGAGGGGGGGAGCGCTCTGACACGAATCCACCAGCAAATAGATCAGCCCGGGCACATTTAGAATGGCTCCCTGCGCCCGCAGCTCCTGGGATTGCTTCTGGGGGGAGTCATGGAGCGGAACGCGGGCCGCTCTCGCTGTTTCAGGGGAGACGGATGCCGTCATTAGTTTGGGCCGGAACCTTTTCCGAATCGTGTTTTATGTAGATGTGGGTCTCCACACCAAGCAGACGAGGCTAATATTTGCCGGAGATCAGTTTGTTTTCTGATTCCTGCTAATCTGCTCCATTAATCACATGAGCGGAGGGAGAGCTGGGAATGTGATGGATGTGGGAGCTGAGAGGTCTCTTCTCTTCCTTTACTCATCTCTGACTCATCGTTGTTAATTATTTTTGTCCAACTTCATGTTTGCTTCTGTCTCTCTAATCCTGTCTTTGTCTCTTCTTCTCATCCCTCCACTCACCTTCCTCTCTTACATCTTAAATCCTATTTATTCTCAGTGACTGAATGTATTTTTGTTTTCTTCTGGAATCCATTTCTTCTCCATCAATTAGCAGCTTAAGCCGGAGGCTGTTTCACATAAAGGAGCTCATTAATATTTTAAGCATGCAAAAGAAAACACTCCCAGAATAATCACATGTAAAGGATTTAAATGGGGACGAGCTGTGTTTGAATACATCTTAACAATGGCCTTCATTACAAGCATTTGTGCGCATGAGGAAACAGCTCGAGGCTGTTTTAACTACTGATCTCTGTAGTAAAACAGATAAAATGGCTTCTGCCTACAAAGTTAAAAACCAAGGACATAGTTAGACACTAAAACCATCAGAGCTGCCAACAAGTGGAAGCAAAGAAACTGGAGCCCAGCGAGGTCAGGCCACTTTATTAGGTACACCTGCAACAGGTGCAGCTGAGGACGCGGGCAGTGAGTACAATGGTGAGCAGAATCACAGAAGTTACTGTCGTTATACATACACATAAGGAATGTGGCCTAACAAGTTAAACAAACAAGTAAAAACAACAGCGACAGAACACCCGCTTCGGATGTTATGACCCATAACGAATGGGCTGATCATTCGAACGGCGACCTACTGCACCTATTCACCGCTGCCAGCAGGTAGATGGGCACCTACCGGCTCATACGTATGGGCTGGTAACCACTGATAATGACCATTGAATGGCGTGATAACGTCATGAAGAAGAAGCCTTCGTTGGCTTCTTTACCAGGCAGACGTTCAGAGACCGGGTTGGATGTGATCTCATCCGCATCCTCTCAGTGTGAGGAGAGGAGCCTGTTCCTGCACCCCCTTAATCCACGACGACCTCCTTGGTTTTGCTGGTGTTTAGAGTTTAGAGGTTTAGAGGTTTTGGCACCGTTTTACTAGGAGTTGGCTGAACTTTATGAACGTGTTCGATGAGTTTATGGCAGAGCAGTCGTGGGAGCAGAGAGTGAAGGTGCATTGAGGACGGAGCCTCTCCTCATCTGTCCGTCCACAGACTGGACAGAGGCCGTCTGACAGAACGGCAGCAGCTACGGCTGCAGGGCTCTGTCCTTCCCCCGTTGTTCTCCTCCTCCCTGTCGTTTCCTCCTCCCTTCATTGTTCTCCTCATTGCACCTCCTCCTCACGTCCCTCCGCCCTCCACATTAATCACATGGCAGGGAGAATAAAGCAGAGCATCTGTAATAGTTTAGCAGCGTCACTGAAGGACGAGCAGAGGTCGGCTAGCATCGCGGCTAATGTGTGTGTGCGGCCATGTATTACCAGTAATAGATGAGTCGGTGTGGACGCAAGGACAGAACGAGGACAAAGGAGGCTAAAAATGGATCTACCTGGTGGTCCGGCGCCGCCATGAATACCAAGCACGCGTCACACGTAGCGCCGCGTCTCACTGACGACGCGGTCGGTTGGTTATTGACCAGATGCTTCTCGCTCCTGCACGCTCATCACCGCTGCCGTTTGCTCCTCTGGCTGGTTGATTTGTTGTCGCTGCAGAGATTTTGCGCCAGTCGTTAAGTTCCTCTGCTGCCGACAGTTTCTCCCGCTTCAGGCTGCGTTCGTGCTTGTTTTCAAATAACAAAACGCTCCCTCTTCTACCCAGAATGCACTGAGAGGACCTCCTGCTGACACAGTGGCCCACGGGGACCACGAGTCGCATTCATGCGTGAATATTCTGATACCATCTTTTATCCAAATGCGAATCCCAGGCAGAGACGGCTCCTAATCAGTGGAGAGCCTTTTGTTTGCTCATTTTAAATTTCATGGCCATTGTTCTAACTAAAGGCTCTTTGGAGCCTGTTGCTTTGGTATTTATTGCACACCCATCGCTGTTTGTGTTGTAGTCTCTGAAGCTGATAAGGAAGCGTGCGTCTGTATCTCACCGAGCACACGTGACATAACCTTGAAGCACGGCGCATGTCAATCAATCCAGTTCAAGCAGACCAGCCAATACACACACTGACATAAAAGAAAGCGAGGGAGAGTGGCCTGTTATTTTGTGTTGAACATAGTGGGAATATTCAGTAACATGTCTGAATCCTGTAAAACTGCAGAAAGGTCCATAAATTATTATGAGTCCTTCAGTCTCCATCAGCTGTCCATCAATGAGCTCACCTCACAGTCTCAGGCCAAGCAACTACCTTCATAAAGCATGATAAAATACAGGGTTGTATTAGGTTGAGTGACCTGAAGGGTCCATGTCCTGATGTCCACGACAAGAGCTACAACTACAAATTCAAGCTGACGAGTTATCTGCTGTCTCGGGTTTCCATCAGGTCACCGCCTCCACCTGCATGTTCTCGCACACACAACAGTAAGGTCTCTCTCTGCTTCTGTGCTGCAGGAGGACGACACGGGCGAGGGCCGCTTCAGCTTCCCCGGCTACGGAATGGGCCCCGCCTGCCTGCAGGCCAAGGACGGCATGGCCATCAAGGGCAACAACAACAACGCCCCGGCCTCGGCCGCGCCCGAGAAGAGCATCGAGGAGATGAAGAAGCTGTTCATCAGCAGGGCCAAGCGCATTGACACGGTGTCCCGCGTGGCCTTCCCGCTCGTCTTCCTCATTTTTAACATTTTCTACTGGATCATTTACAAGATCATCCGCAGCGAGGACATCCACAAGCAGTAGTGGAGAGGAGGAGGAGGAGGAGGAGGAGGAGGAGGCTGGCGACGCGAAGAGGACAACGCAAAGAAACAAACAGTAGGAACAGGAATTCTCCTCGCTCCCTTTTCCGCACCTGCTTCCCTCGTCCTGTTCCTTCATCCTCTTCCTCGGTTGGAGGAGGATACGTTGCGTTTTCGTGGCTATGGAACCGGCGCCGTCCCACCTGACCCTCACTAGTCTTTGTTTGAGATATATATTTGATTTCCTCTCCTGTCTCCAAGCCCACCCTGCTCCCTGTCGTATCACCTCCCCATTCATCCGGACCAGTGCAATAGCAATGCAGTAAAATGCATGATTTATGAATGTGGCAATATATTAATGAAAAGATGAAAATGAAAAAGTAAATACTGACTTTTGCAGACGCATCCAATAAACTGTTTGGGTGTGGATGGATTGGAACAAACAGAGAGGTTGAGAATCTTGTAAAGGGTCTTGTATCTGAATTAGTTTTTTTTGTGTGAAGACAGATATACAATTCTATATAAAAGCGTGATGTGGGGGCGGGTGGGGGACGTGAGAGACTTACAGCAGTGTAATATACTTTACCATAATGAGAAAAATATGAATTTTATTTTGAAAGGCAGGTATCTGGAAATGAAGAACGAAGGCGGATCAATGCTTCCATTAAACAAAGTGATGCAAGCGTCACGTTGTGTATATTTAAATTTGCTTCAAACGTGTATTGCCAGCAGTTGTCAGCGCTTTTCCTCCCCCAGCCCGCTGAGCCGCTGCCAACACCCTAAAACCTCGAACTGCACAAACTCTGTCGCAGTCAATCAGACGACTGGGCAAAAAAGAAAAAGAATCCAAAAACACTGGACAAGCAGTGTTGATGGTTGCGAGACAGAAAATATCATTTCTGTGTGATCAACGTGCTCCTATACTTCGGTTCTTTATGTATGTGCCAACTGAACATGTTGTGGCTGTGCGTCGCTCTCTTCTCGCCGAGGTTTGACCTCGCACCTCTTCTTTCAATCTTTGGCATATTCATTTATTTTCATTGTGTGAAGAAAAAGCAAATCGACCCTGGACCAAGCAAATCGCACATCCTCGTTTGCTTTCCATATTGTGTTCACTGGGACTTGAACATAGACATGTTTACATCTTATTAATGCTTTGTCCATTCCTAAATGTGACGCCCCCTCCATCCCCAGCTAAGACCATATATGTTGTATAATATACAGATAAAAACATCTGTTGTACCTTAATTTCCATCTCATTCACATTATGACCAACTGTAGCTGCAGACTTCACATTCATTTAGGGGAAATTACGCCATTATCATCAGCATAGAAAGGAACATGAGCTTTGATTTTGTCGCCACCCTGTTGGACAGGATTTGGTTGTTCAGCAAGTCTTTAGCTTTGATGATCTGTCAGATGATGCGTCTTTATTTTACTTTGCACCGGGCTTCTCTATGCAATAATTGGTATATGCAATTATGTTGTCTTTACTTTTGGCTCCCCCATTTTTGTGGTGTCCTGAGTCTTTTATGCTTGTGGGTAAATATGTATTTTAAAACCACAGTGAAGACAGTGTCCACCTGTCTCAAGACAGAGCAGGATCTAAATCAGTGTTGTTTTATTTTATGTTTCAAGTTAAATTTGCAAAAAGTACATTTACAGTAAAAGTAGTTAATGATGAAAGTCTCATTCAGTTAAATTTAGTTTTTGGGGATTTTTGCTGTTGTTATTTTGTTTATGCAGAAAATGTTTCCAGATGTTTAAGGGATGTACTCTATTTTCTGCTACACCGTCACTGCCATTCATTTTCACAGGAACAAACCTTTGTGCTTTCTGTAAAACAATAAGGGAGAAGATGAAAACCATTCTGTCAGTAGGAAATGGTCCCAGCTCGGCAGGACGGTCCAACCAGTGTTCTTCAGCGATGAGCTGCTCGTTTAGTTGTTGAGTAGATGTAGCCTGATAGTTTTCTTTTTCTACTTTTGTGCTGAGCTTTGCTAACAACGTCCAACAAGTCAAGAGTTTGAAACAAAAAAACTGAACCTCAATAAAAATGTGTCAAACTTCAGACCTGCAGGAAGCGCGTCCTGGACTCAGGTCACTTAAAACCTTCAACTTTGAAGCGTTGGTCACAATGAAAATGTCTCAGTCCAACTTGGTTTTGATGATGTTTGGAAAAATGCTTTATTTTTGTTAAATTATATCAGATAAACTAATGATGTTTCACACTACAATCAGATAATTACTTTTGAACTGTTTCAGGTTTTTCTGGTGGTTTGTTTTAAACCTGCCTCAAAGTCAACGTTTCCATCTGTAAAAGTAATTGTGCTTCTAATGAGTTCAGAGTGCGATGCGGATCTGAAGGGCTATGCCACACATTTGTTCTGTTCGAGTTTAAACCTGTTTAAATTTTAAAGTGAAAGTGCCATAAAAGAAGTGATTCAGCAAAAACTATGCATTTCAGTCAATAAATCATTCAGATGTAAAAGCTTTCATGGCCATGATCACAAAGGAAGCAGTTCATTGAGCAATGCTCATACAGCTTTTGTTTCAGACGAAGAACCTCTGGAAGGAAATACAGGAGAATGCCAACATTCACATGCATGTTGGAAATAAGCTCACAACATGCGTTAACTCACGCCTGCTCTTCATGTTTTATGCAAGCAGCACAAAGTGCTACCAGGAACAAAAGGCAGCTTAAAGGGAGGCATGCGCATGGTCGTCTGGTCAGACAGCTGCCAGTCCTGTTCCTTAGCCACCAAATGTGTGCATCCTCATCAGACTAAAGGGATCTCTCTTACTGGTTGTTTAATGCAGCACCTACAAACCTACGTCACATCAAAGGCCTTTATGTTTCCTTAAACGCAGCTGGATGAGTCTGAAATGAACTTGCTTTAATGTCATGATTTCATATGTAGCACAACTCAGCTCAGGGCTGACTTTCGTAACAGCAGCTCTATTTAAGAGTAGACGAGGTGACGTAGACACCGAGTCAGCAAAGCTGCTGTTTAGGCCAATCCAAGCCTTGTGTCTGGTTTTTAGATGCAGAAACTACAAATGTCGACATGAATCCAGCTTCCTGTAACTTAACGGCTGTAGACTTTGCTTATATTAATAAGCCTCTTGGCTTCGTAGCACAGCCCACGACACGTAGAGGAGACATGAGATGGGCTGTTTCTTCCATCAGATCACACATCCCATAAACAACCGTATGATGGACAGCTAGTACCACATTAAAGCTTAGTGGCCGTTCACTCCATGCCCCAAATGCTGAAACGTCTTCAATGTTCCCCATGTTTTAATTCCTTCACCACATTTTCCACCTGATACTGGACCAAATCCAACCCCAACAATAAGACAAGGTGATGTTATTCTCTCATTTATAACCTTTTGTTTTTGTTGTCAGACTGAAGGGTTGCTAGGCAACGCTCCTTCAGGCCTGAGCGGTTCCCTCTAGAGTTGTCATGCCCCTCTCTGATCATGGCCAAACCTCAGCTGGGGAACGAACGCAGGCCAACGTTTATCTCCCCTCGTCTTTGTGCCATAGACACTGAATATGGAAAAGCCAGAGCGCGGCCCATTTTCCTGTAGTGTTCACAGAACTGGTGCCATACTGGGCTTGATGCATATCGTGCATCCAGCCACCACTTCCCATCCAGAGTCGTGGCCGGGTTGCGTGTCACAGTCATGTCAGAGCGTTGTCGTCTCTGTTACTCATTGTTCCATGAGGCTGGGGGAGGGTTGGTTCCTTACACCACAGACGCTGGGTTTGCTTGTATTATTAGACTGAACAAAGGTTCTGAAGGGGATTTGAAGCCGCATGGTTTGAGGTTTGTCTGTGATTAATGATCCCTGATGGGTTTGAGGATTCTGTTTGGTTGTCCTGTATTTTATTGTATGTATGGTGCAATTTGATGCCCTGAGGGAGAAGGAAAAAACTCCTGAACTGCTGTGAACTAAAGGAAATATGATTATTATTCTATTTATTTATTTAATTTCTTTGCACAAGTTGGAATGGCCTTATTTTTGCTTTACTTGCTTCTATTGTGTATTGGCACTAAGTGCGCCCATGTAGTTTGCAGAAATCGCAGTGCTCATTACGATGCTTATAATCCAAGACTGCACATCCAAGCAGGATTTTAAAAAAGAAAAGCAAATCCTTTTTATTTTTCATTAATCTGGAAACAATATTTTGCATGAGTATAAATACAATGGCAGATATTTTGGCTTGTACAATAAAATGTGAAGCAATTTGAAGAGAAAAAAAGAATGTACCATTTCTGCTGTATCTGTATATATCTAAATATTTATTGAAATATGTCATACTACTAATTCTATTAACGATTAAAGGTTTTCTGAACAAAAATCTCCTTACCTGTTTTTGAACATTGTCAAGATTGTTGGAGATGGATCTTCTGCTTTCTGTTACTCGACTCAAGGATCTGTATAACCATTAAAGAAAAACTATTAAAAACAGCTAATAAATCATCAGTGTGTTTATTTTCGGTTGTTAACTGTTCATTTATTTACTGTTTGTCTCAGACCAACACGTGAGCTGCTCTGAAACAACGTCTGTTTAGTTTTAAATATTATTTTATTATGTTTGTAACTCTCTTTCTCTAAAAGTGCAACTCGTTGCTGCATCGACCTCTAGCTGCTCCTCAAACGTCTTCATTATTTCACATTTCATTAATTAAATGTTTGTTGTGATGATGTTAAAGAAACATGGTGATGATTCATTTTTAAATAACCTTGACAAGAACAACAGAAAATGATGATGACACGTATGAACCTCTATGTTTGTGCTGCTTATTTACTTTAAGGAGGAAGACACACGGCAGCATCTGTTAAACCTGTATCATATAATATATAAGGATGTGAGGGAGAAGGTGGAGACTGACACTTCTGGGAGTCGTTCAGACTCTGTGTGTGTGTGTGTGTGTGTGTGTGTGTGTGTGTGTGTGTGTGTGTGTGTGTGTGTGTGTGTGTGTGAGGGTGCGCACTGGCCGTATGCTGGGCTCCTGCTGCCAGCTGGACCAGAACCTGGTGCCGTGTTGCTCCACAAATGCTCATGTGTCTGTTCACAGCAGGTGGCTGCAGGCTGCACCCTCCATGAATACTGACCACACGACTCCATGTGCTGCATGTTCAGTCTGTTAGCACAGGCTGCCCAGCAAACAGAAGGCCACCGGTTCAAATCCTGCAACACTAATAAGTCCATTAGGAGCCACTTGTCCTTGAGCAGGACACTGACCTCTCTGTCTGTGTGCTAATTGGCTTTAGGAGCATCAGCTGCATGTGAAATTAGATTAATTTAAAATAGCAGATGTTAAGTAAATATTGAAGCAAAATTACACTTGTAAATGATTATTTGACTCTAAGATGACCTGTGCTGCACCTGTGGCAGGTTCCAGGTCTGTCCTCAGGTGAGGACAGAGACTTCCACAGTGATCCAATTGGTCTCACACTGAAGTGAACCTCAGAGGATCCAGATGCCAAGTCGTCTCCAATGCAGCACATCATTTAAATACCCGAGTTTGTCCACAGTGAAAAACATCAAACAAAGAAATGACACAATGTTGTTCAGATGGTTAAGACGCTGTTCATTCATTACAAACACAGGGTGATGACAGAGCAGCATGTTTGTGAGCTTCTTGTGGAGTTTTTCTGCCCCTTAGTGGCCTGAGAACAGCGCGGCCTCTCATCCAGTGCTGCACCTTTAATGTCATGAATCCACACATTCACAGGTTATTTCTCATCTCCAGCGTTCTTTCCCTCTGGGCTACATTCATTTAGTGCCAACATCTTGGCACTAAATGATGAAAGACGTTTCTTGACATTGTGCTCGTCCCAGATGTGCCTCCGACCACCACCCAGTCCAGTTAGTTTACAGGCACACGTCCATTTGTGCCAGATGTAATGAAATAAGTTGGAGCCATGATGAGAAGCCATCTGCTGCTGCCAGCACTGAGTCATAAAAGCCTGGAGCAGCACAGGGTTGAGGCACACGGCTCGTGTTTGAGTTCCCTACTTAGAGCAAAGTGCATCATTTCCCTGCTTCTTAATGCAATAGGACTTGTTATTTGGCTGCCTCTGCAGAAACACCATCACATTAAAGCTGACTTCAGTGATTTATTGAAGCGGTTCATCTCTTTCTGGATCTCTATCGATCCCTTCCTGAAAAAAGGAGGAGTCTTCACTCGCGGCTGCTCCAAGGGATCTGAGGTCAGTTACAGGACAGTGACCTGCAGCTCGTCAGCACTCAGCACCTGAATGTCAATGCGAGGACAGTTTCACACATCTGGGAGGAACGCTGGTGAAGAGTGGAATTAGAAAAGTTGGTTGAAACATTTGACATTTTGGTCGATTCTCTGATTTTACCTTGAGCACTGAACACAAGGTTTTATCTGAATCAAATTTAATTTCAGTGGATACTGTTCACAAAGCAAATCTAATCCAATGTCATGTCCTAACTGCTTCAGTGTATTATAATGGTTCAGATTTAGATTCCCTGCACCAAAACGTCCTTTAGGCACTTCATAAACTAAAGCCTTGGTGTTATTCAGAATTCTACAGCCTTGACTTTAAGCTAAGCTGAAAACAATTATCTTCTGCACTATGTGAACAAATAAAGAGGTTTCACATAATTGCTGCTTGTTGCCTAAATGCAGATTTTATGCAAATATTTTTGCAGAATAGAAGTGTCTGAAACCGGTTCAATTCTGAGGGAAACCCATGAGCAACAAACCAGACTAAAGCACAAAGCTTAAAACAGTAAATCACTTTTAATTTAGTTCTCTCATCGGCAGGTGAGCACATTTTTAGCATGATAACAGATGAAGTGCATCGGTAGAACAGGATTTGATACATGCTCCAGTCAGACACGTCTGTAAATCCACATTACTCAAATAAAAGGTTTGGCTCTAGACCTGATAGAATAAAAAGATAAGACAGATCCATCGCTAGATACAACGGTGGCAGCAATACACAGGATTGCCCAAGCAGTAAAGTACACGTTCCTTTAAGAAACAGGGAGAGAGAACGCGAAAAACAAAACTAAACTGTGGGTTTTTAATCCCCAATTCAAGTAGTATTTACCCTTTTTCATGTTTGCGTGTTTCTATTCATATTTTTAGAAATTCAAGTTTGACAGACGAAGAAAATTCCAGATATTACATGTGTTGGTGAAAAAAGGAAAGAAAAAGTGACATTCAGGATTCCTCAAAGAGAAAAAAGAAGCAGCGGGTGAGGAAGAAAAAAGAATGAGGTGAAGATGGAGGAGGTAAAGAGGGAGAGAAGGCAGCCGTCTTCACGATGCTGGGACTGGCTGTTAAATGCAGCAGGATGTGGCACAACCCGGAGGTGAAAGCTCAAAAGAAACCGGACTTAATGTAGAAAGAATGAGGAGACGAGAAATCAGGATGCATTTTTAGCCAATGACTTAAAGAACACATCCTAATTATTATTCCTCAGATGTAAAGAAGAGTTAACACTTGTTTGTCCAATTGGTTCCTGCTGCAGTAAAACAGTAACCACTCAGGTTTGGAGCCTCACTGACGCTGGGCTGAGTAGCGGCCCTCGCTGGACCCGGCCCCACGCCCCGCGCCGAAGCTGGGCTTCTGCGTCATGCCTCCTCGGCCGGGGGGGCCGCGGGGGCCTCCGCCGCCTCCTATCCTCTCCCTGGGACCTCCAGGTCCTCGCGGTCTCACATCCCTCCTTTCGCCCTCTCTGGCCGACCGGGTCTTCTTCTCTTCCACGTTCAGACGAACGTCACCTCTGAACTTGATGGGCTGAAGAAAAAAAACAGGAGCACATCCATTAACTATGCGAAGAACTGACGGTGGCTCAGTATTTAAGATGTGCACAAAGCCAAGAGTCCTTACCCTGTTGCTGAGGACCTTTTGCACAGGTTCAGAGTCATCAAACACCACAAACCCAAAGTTGGGCAGTTTTCCTCCACTGTTGATCCTGAGATCTAGGACTTTACCGTACTCTGTTTAAAAGAATAAATAAAAATAGCCACTGCAGATTACAATCAAGTTTTCAGCTGGGAAAACTGGCAGTAATTCTTACGGCCATGTAACTTGTGTCCTGTTGTTTATGATTCATCTCAGCTCGTCAATCACCACATTCTTTAGCAGTTTTATCACATTCAACTTACGTTCAAAGAATTCCGTAAGTTCATTTTTGTTCACATCATGAGGGACGTTGCCCACGAAGAGTTGGTGAGCGTCAGGGTACCTGACCGCCCTGCGGCCCTCTGGCTCTCCCTGCTCACCCTCCCGAGCTGAAACAAGCAGTTCAACAGGTCACTTTAACACAAATCCAACATGTGTGCTGGAATTCAGCCGTGCGTACACCGTGTCTGAGGCTACCTGGCCTGGGTCCTCTGTGTGCTGGTGGAGGACCTCCAGGCCTCTGTTCCCTCTGCCGCTGGTCTCTCTGGGGTCTCTGTGCTGCTGTCTGGGGTTCTGACGTCACCTCCACTCTGGGCTGGAAAAAAAGAAAACTCATGAGGTGTCTCGCAGGTTTCATTTTGCCCCATTTCCTTAAAAAAAACACATTTATTTGCATCTTTGAATACTTTGTTTTTAAGGCAAAGTATTTCAGAGCACTAACATTACTGATGGTGTCTAAAGACTATTCAGCCTCCAAATCTGTTGCAGACATCTTTAAACAAGTCTCAAATAGTAAATGCTATAAAAAAAACTATTTGCTTCCAAATTGAATCGAACTTTAATCTAATTGAAAGAACGATTATTCCCTGCCCAGGACATTTGACATTTTAATCTGAAGTTTTAGGTTGTAGCAGCCTACCGGTGCTGTTGGAGTGACTTTGACGACATGTGGGGGGATTCCTGAGACTGGGACAGCCCCGCTGGGAGGGAGATTCTTGCTGGTGACTAGCGCCCAGGAGAACGGCTGCAGGAAGATGAGGAGAGAACTTCATATGGTGACTCCGCTTTCACTCTAGGGACACAGACGATTCTGAATGTTCAGACCTACCCTGTTTTCCTCTGGAGCAGCAGGCGTGGATTCGGCAGCCACAGAGGCAGGTTCTGTCGGTGTGGTGGCGGCAGGGCTCGTCTCGGTCTGCTCTTCAGCCGTGTGTCCGTCTGTCTGTGACTCCGGCATCGACTCAGTCTTCAGGTCCACTACAGGTACCTCGGCCTCCTTCTCTACCTCTGGTTCTGGCTCTGGACTTGCGGCTGGAACATCCTCCTCATCGCAAGGAACCGTCAGTTCAGAACTGCAAGAGTCGAATATAAAGCATTAACAATCTAAAAGCTGGTCTCTGGATATTTGCAACACTGACTGGCTGCATCACACAGGAGGCAGCTCATTCAAAGCTTAACGTCAGATGAAACGTGCCGTTAGTCTGTGTAGCAGGGTTTTTTATTTTTAAAGACAGGCCTTTACAGCCCAGGATATCAACATAGAAAAACTGAAATAGGTCTGACAGATTGATTTACTGAACTGTCTAGAGCATCGAAAAAGAAGATCATCAATCTAAAACCCATACCAGACTGCTGGGTTGTAGAAAGGAGCGGCCTCTTCTGGGGCAACGTCTGGAGAGGGAACCCTCTCAATCTCCTCCACCTCATCCTCAGACTCTGAAGAGAGAAATATGTTTAGAACAGCTCCATAGTTAAATCTGACCCAAAATGGTGCAGGAATGAAAAATGTTCAGCTTTTAAGTTCTGACTGGGAGCACCACAAAAAACAGCACTTTGAATACAGACTAAAGCAACAAGTGAGATCCTTGTCTGTAGACAAGAACAGATTAAGCCACGTTAAAAGAAGAACTAAGCAGATGGTTAAACGCACCAAAGCATGAACAAGTTTCATGCCTGGTAAAGAAAGCGAGACGTTCTCACCTTCTGGAGGCTCAGAATCAGAGTCGCCAAACACCTCGTCTTGGTAACGGAACACATCGTTGTGAACATAGAATTTGTTTGCAACAGTTCCCTGGGAGAAAAAGGAAAAGGCATTTAACAATTTACATTTCATGAAGCTCACTACCAGGGTACTAGGGTTCTACCAACCTCTGGCGCCAGCACAAACGTCTGCATGAACTTCCTCATGGGCTGCATGTTGTTGGACAGCTCGCCCATCACCTGGACCACCACGCCCTCGTTGAGGGTGGCATGAGCATCCACATGCCTGATCTTGGTGTGACAATCTCGGAAACTCAGAGCCATCACCCGCTTATGGATCTCCTGCAAATTCACAGAACAAGTTGGTGAGTGCAGCCTCAACAGAAATGTATTGAGTCAAACTGAAAGTTTCTCAACTCATAAACCTCAAAGCTGTTGACGTCAAAGCTACAGAGAAAATAACTCTCCAGTTTCTTTTTCCTGCTGTGTTAGTGAAGTTCAGTGCCTGTACAGAAAAAGCTGGTTTTCAGGCTAAAGTCTACTCACAGACTGTCCATAAACTGCCTCTACTGGTTTGCCGTTGCTGTCCAGGCCACCATGTACGTAGGAGGAGTTCTTGCCATAAAACCTGAGGCAAAAGATTAATTTGATTTGCAAAATGAAGAAACAAAAATGAAAGAAAAAAAAGCCACTGGCAACATTTGTCTGTGGTTCACGTGACAGCACATACCTGTGCAGGTAGTCAGGGGCCTGGTTCAGGAGTGTGTAGTACTGTCGGACAAACTCTCGCCCGACCAGCTGGGCACTTGGCTTCTCCATCACCATTTCTTTGGTCAACTGGAATCTGATGAGGGGGCGAGAAGGTTCTATAGGTTCATCACATGCTGCCGACAGCCATTAATACCAAGGTATTCTAGCAACACCGTCATGCATAAATCAGGACTTCCCCCTCTACGCACAAATCCCACAAACACATCTTTGAATTTCAGTGAAAGGGCCCTTCAGAGAATTTACATTCCCGAGTTGAATCATGGTTGAGCGCAGTTTGAAGTGTAAATTAGCTTTGATAAACACAACTATCAGATTTCACAGTAGACAATATCCCACTCGTGTTACAAGCTCATTTTTAATCCATTTCTGGACTGTTGAAATGTCAGAGTGAAAACAATGACAAAATTGTGTTAACTGGCTCATGAGTAAACACACAACAGGTCACCCAGGAAACAAAACAAACCCAAAGCAAAATATGCCAAATAGATACAGTTACTGAGAAATGAGGGCTTTTAATATTCTGATGTTTTAGCATCCTCACTTCACCTTTATACCATTATATGGAAATCCTGCTTTAGGTGCATTATATAGCATTTGTCAATAATGAACTGAGATTTACCAACAACCACAACTAAAGCACCTTTTGACTCACTTTAAAATGGTTGGACATTGTGTGAGAAAGGATCATTCAAACTGATTCACATCATTTACATAAAACTAGATCAAATGCATCTCATTGCAGTCGTTTCCATTTTTTTCCTACTGTAGAATATCAATAAGTGCAACGTCTATTACGTTTCCTGGAAGTGTCTCACAAGCTTCAACAGAACCACATTCTTCACCGTTTCCTGTTTCTCCTGTATGTTTTAACGTGGCTGGTGTCAGTCGTGGCTTATGCTGCAGGTCTCTGCCTATCTGAAAACGCACTGGTCCGACCCGATAGACCACGTTGGCTGATTTACGGGCTACGCAGGAATCGAAACCCGTGTGGTCCTGGAAGGTAGAAAAGCCCCAGTAGTAGAACAAATGACCAACTCGGGGCGAAAACGGTGCCTCGGGCTGAAACGGTGCTGGGGACGAACACGGCAGAAAAGGCGGGTAAACATGCAAATGGACCTTCCTTTAATGGACCGTCGGCCACACCTGCCCGGAGCCATCTGTTCTGGTTCATGCGTAGCGACAGCCGCGCAGTGATCCTCAGGCCAAGAACCACGAGAACAAAGTGTTCTCAGGCGAGTGTGGTGTTTGGGGTGATTTCGCTCGAGCAAACCTTTAAAGCGGTTAAAGAACGCGCCGCACTGCAGCAGCCGCAGCACACGGCGGCTCGTGTGAAGAAGCGAACGGGAGAGCGTGGCACCAGACAAAGGCCACGCCGTGCCCGCCTCGCCCGTCACTGCGGCTCCGCACGTCGGTGGGAGCTTCTGGGCGGCACAACGGCGGTTTCCAGATATAACCCGGGCTCAAATGGCAGCCAACACGTACGCCTCGACAGCTGGACGAGCACACGGCCAGAGACGGGCTGTAGCGCGGCACCAGGAACAGCCCAGCACGTGTTCCGGCCGGCGCCCGGCCGCACGCTCCGCTCCTGCCGAGCTGGACTAGCAAGACGGCTACTGAAAAGCCAAACGAGAGCGTAGAACAGAGACGGAGACCTGCTCTGAGGACATAAGTCGACAAAGATGCCAAGCACGGTGGTAAAGAGACGGGAGGGAGGGAGTCACGACTGAAAAGCAGCTAGAGGTGGTTACTCGCGGGCGGTGGGTAAGTCATGGAGCAGCCACGGGAAACCTGCTCACGAACACGGTAACTTTAAGGTCAATATTTCAACGTAACACTGATTTGTGCTAGGTCGTATAACACACAGGAACCGATCTAGTGTGTGGTTCTATCCGCCTGAGCAACGATGCTAACGTTACAGTCGAATGTTGCTAACAGCTACGCAATCACCAGAATGTAGTCGGAGCCCTGGCGACCCATTTATTAGAAAGAAATACGATAAAGTGAGCAAGTTAAACATTTCTAACGAAATTCACTGACCGATTGTCCGAGAAAAGGACTTACCAGTGAGTTAATTGTCAAAAAATGAGTCGTTGGTTTAGAAACTACAGACTTGAATCACCTCAGCAGCTGCCAGAAAAACTAGCGGCTTCACAACGTGCTGGAGTGCTCGCTTACCGGTTTCAGCTCCGCAACCAAGCCTGACGTCCCGCCCCATCAGCATGATTTGGTCCAATCAAAACCGGGTTACACAAAAGAGCCAGCAATTGATTGGCTTTGTCGCCAGACATTTTCTTCAAAGCTGTTTCCCATTGGTCTTATGTTTGCCAGGACCAATCACATTACGGTAACGGTAAAGGGGCGTTGTTTTCATAACTGGTCCCTACCGGTTCGTTTAGCTTGTGCCGGAGCCGCCGCTCCGCTTGGGGGCGACAAAACTGTACTGAGTGTAGCACGTTAGATAAATGTTTGGACTGTTCTGGTTGGAAGTCAACAAGGTGGCAGACAGACCCACTAACAGTGCTACTTACACCTCCCTCCATGTTTCTTCCCCTCTTCCAGCCTCAGCGACACACAGGGTGAGGGAGGAAGCTGAGAGCGAGTGAGTTTTTCTTTTTTTTCTGCTGCCAATGAGAGGAGGGACTTTCAGGCTGTTGTTTCACATTCTACACATCGGAGCCTGGATGACCGGGTGGGGATGGTAACAGGGTGCTCGTCTCTCCAGCCCTGTCTCCCAGGGGACCAGCAGCAGCTCTGCACACAGACAGCGACACTAAACCCACAAAGTGTGTGTTTTGTTTTACAGCGTCTTATAGACAGATTCCAACTATACTAACACCAGTTGAATAGAGAAAAACAACCAGAGCTGTTGGGTTTGTTCTTTTCGCTTCTCTACAGTCGTGCTCATGTGTTCTGTAAAGTCTTAAACTGTAACTGTGTAAAGGGACTTGAAATGAATTTGTGAAATGGTGCTTCACAAACTTAGATCAACTAAGAGTTTGCAGCAGGACAAAGATTTTGAATAGACTAACGAGGGGCAGATTTACCGGCATCACTGCTGCACAAAGGGACAATTCAGAGACATATGATACATGAAAAGAGATTCCTAAGAATGAGACGAGGAAAAACCTCTTATCAAAAGATTTCTTGTGTTTCCAGGTCAGAAATGACAAAAATGTGAAAGTATGGTTTAATCTTCTTTCCAGTGAACATAGTGAAAATATCCTCAGCACTGCAGAAAGAAACGTGAATGCATGCAGAGATTTCCATGTTTTCATAGTTTTTTATTCATGGAAAGAGTTTCGTTACGCTCTTAGTTTCAGGAGAAACAGGTGAAACTGTGAGAAAAACTCTCAGCCTGCGAGACTTTCCCTCTCATCGCATGTTCAAACAATATTTGCTCTGGTTTTGCTTCGAAAATATCAGCGCACATGTGCGTCCTCGTCCTCAACACGGACTCTGTGTGCACAATAAAAATGAACATCTGTGATAGCAGTAGTCAAAGGGCGAGAAAGCAAAATACACAAAATGACAAAATAATGAGTCCACCACCAAAAGAGTGCAAAAACTAAACAGCTGTGTTGTAGAAAGCAAGCAGAGGGAGCATTTATTTAGAAACTTTATTTCTGACTTTACACGTTTGTCACCTAAAGATTATGTTTCAAATCCGTTGCGAATTAAAGCCCTGAACAAATCACAGCACATATAGAATATTGTTAACGACATACATTTACATCAGAGGTCTTTAGTTTCTTACTGGGTGTTTCGCAGCAACACGTGATGTTAGTAGGCTCTCGTTTTAATCTTATTTTAGTGGTTTAGGCAACGACAGGTCATTATAAAAACAAAATACAAATAGTTTGTCATTAGCACCGTTACTGTTATTTTTCTGGGATCAGCGCCGTGTCCCGTTAGTAGCGACTACGACTTGAGAAACTGCTGCTGCTGGAAGGAGGAGCTTAGATGATGAGGTCTTTGTCCACGTCCTCTGCAAAGACACAAAGCCGTAAAAATTTAGTCACGGTGATGACGTCATTTCTGAAGAGCACAGTTATTTATGTTATTTATTGCTTCATGAAGTTTTTCTGCATATTCAGAGGTGTTAGTGTGTAATAGTTTAGACTAACTTATGGCCACACTCTGGCTCCTGATTGGTTAATTGGACAATATACATTCTGGTCTGGTTCTACTCACGCTCCTTGATGCCGAAGCAGTTGGCCCACTCCTCCAGGGCGATGTATTTGTCGTTGTCAGAGTCACACTGCTCAAAGAAGCGGGTGGTGCAGTGCTCCATGGGAATGAGGGGGGCGCGCAGGGGGGCGAGCTCCGTGTGGGTCAGGTACCTGGTGGTGCACACACAAAACCAGACATGAGGGAGCAATGCAATAAGCATCGTGCTACTCAGAACCCGCCCGCTTACGTACCCGTCGACTGGGTGCTGGTCCAGCTGACCGAACTGCCAGTGCACGGGGAAGATGTACATGTTGTAGTTCTTCTCAAAGTCGTGGGCCAGCAGGTCCAGAGAGTGGTCGCCGGCCTGCAGCCTCTTCTCGTTCTCGTAGATCTTCTGGACCTGAGGGATTCATCATGGATCCAAACACTGTCATGTGTTTCTGAACAACTAACAATGGTTCCTGTTTGCAGCCTTAGATCAGTAATCTCATATCGTGGTGTTCATTAGAACTGACCCTGAGCTTCTGCTTCTCTGTCAGCAGGTTGTTGTCCTCGTCACGCTCGTACAGAGTCACCAGAACGTTCTTGAGCCAGTCCCTCATGCGCAGGGGGAACTCGCCCAGCTCGTTGTCCAGACAGGGCTCGATGTCTGGGACGGAAAAAGAAGAGTCATGAGGATGATGATTGAACATCCGGCCCTACATTAGCTCATCAGGCACATCTTCACACATGCAGGGTAGGACCTTGCTCTCCATTTGAGCCTGGCAGCCCTGACTCATCTCACTGAGAAATGTGCCGGCCTCAGTTTAAGCAGTGGAATGAATACAGCCTGCAAGTCTGGGCAGATTCTCCGACTGCTGAGCTGCAGCCTGCAGAGCAGACGTGGCAGCCTGACGCGCCCGTCAATCACGAAGGTCAAGATACTGAACTCCAACAGTAATCAGAGAAATACAGGCAGAGTCAGGCAGACTCTGTAAGTAGATGCATCTGATTCAGATAAGCCTGCTGGAAAATAAAAGTCCACCTCATTCAAGCTATTTTCTCCAGAGTCAGAAACAACATTTACTCCTGTGATGGGTGTGTTCAGGGTGGAGACAATCTCCACTCCAAGAGTCATTTTCACATCCATTTTCACTATTGAACACACAAAACCACAAATCATTCTAAATGACGGTGTTCAAGCAAAGTAATCAGGCAGACGATGAGACAGACGGCACTGAGCTGATGAGTTTCTCGTGTCCCTGCAGGGTTTCGCACCCTCAGCTCGTTGCAGATGCTCTGTCTGAGTGTGACTGCTCACATTTGCAGGGTCCGATGTAGTCGAGGTGCAGCTTGTGGCCCTTCTTGGTTCCATCCAGGGTGCACTTGGTGGCAAAGAAGTGGCAGGAGGTGTCATAGGTCTTGTTGTCGGTGCCACAGATCTGCAGAGTCGGAGGGAGTCGGATCAGCTCCAAGCTCAAAATTCCAGCAACCACCAACATGGTTTCAGGGCGCGACTCACATGCTCAAACTCTCCCTCGGCCGCGGCGCAGCTGGACGGGTCCTGGCACACACACATGGGGCTGTTGCTCTCGTCCACCTCACACACTTTGCCCTTCTTGCAGTGGTACTCCAGGCAGGGATCTGTGAAAGGGTGAGAACACTGAGCTAGTCCAGAAACAAGCAGTGTCCTGTCCCTCAAAGCAGAGATTCACCAAAGGAAAACTGATGTCATTGTTTATTCATCAAAGAGGTCACGGAAAAGAACGCAAACCAGTCAGACGGTGAACCCAGGTTACAAAAGGTACTGTATGAAAACACGAGCTTGTTGATGCTTGGTGTATTTAATCACAGTTTTTACTGGCTGCAAAGGCTACAATGAGCATTTCCATTCAGTTTGTTTACATCCCACAAAATTTCCTCCATCTGTGTTTACCTCCAGATAAGATAAGATAGACCTTAATTCGTCCCACAATGGAGAAATTTCCAGACGCACATTCAAAACGGCGCTGATCGCGTCACACTGTCGTTTCTTACACTACGTCTTCCTCTTTGCTGCGTGCGTTTACACTGACACTCTGTTCTGTGCAGCCTGTACAGTTTCCTGTCTTGCTGTTGTTGCTGGATGCGTCTGGGCTGAGCTGCTGCTTGAAGCTGGGTGGAAAGTGTAATTACAGACTACAACGGCTGACTCTGTTATTACGGCTGTTTGATGTCTAAGTCTGAAGCAGGCGCTGTAGCTGCAGGACAGAGTCGCACCACGAAGCTCAAATCAAATGTTGACACTTGAGTTTGGCACGTGACACAAAACACAATCTCATGTGTGGAGGAACGACGTCCACAGACCAAAGTATGCATGAATGTTCTGGAGCCAGAGTTTGCAATGAGAACTTACTCTCAGCAGCGACGTCTTCATCAACTTCAATGGCCTCATCAAACTCTCCAATCTCCACCTGCACTGGGTTGACCCCCAGCTCAGGCTCCTGGGGAACAGAGGTCAGAGGTCAGGCTGAGCACAGAAACACTTCCTACGAAGGCCGCGACAGGCTGCAAAGCAGAAACCGCTCTACGAGAGTCAGAGTCAGCGCATTTCTCTCTGATTTGTTGCAGCAGATGAGTTTGTACAACATTTGCTCTATTTCTGCACATAAAAGCCACCAAAGCCACTTAAATACCCTGGTTTCAGACGTCTAAACGTCAGCACTGAAGGAGGCTCCTCCCTGGAGACCGAAGAGCCTGGAAGCACTGAGGCCATAATATCCAACAACAACAAGCAGCTGGGTCCACATGTGGTGAA
The DNA here is from genome assembly GCF_900634795.4 of Betta splendens. Taxonomy (NCBI): domain Eukaryota; kingdom Metazoa; phylum Chordata; class Actinopteri; order Anabantiformes; family Osphronemidae; genus Betta; species Betta splendens. The sequence goes on along the minus strand of NC_040890.2, from coordinate 19,365,533 downwards.
GCCATGAAAACGTAACGGCTTCCTGACTGAACCAGCGGCTAAAATTAACAGCTGTGGGATCTCTGGTCCCGCTGGACCTCGAGGGCAGGAAGCGAAAAGTGTTCACATGAAGGAGCAGCGTTCTGGCTCAGGAATAAATCTGCGCTTCAGCTTGATGAAGATTAGCTGTGGTCAGAAAAACGATTGTTATGGGAGCAGTTGGAAGAAGGTCCACGACAGAAGAGAGAGTTTACAGACACCATGAACATCTGGACTGACCTCAACAACTGGATCCTCTGTTACGAGCTCCTCCACGACAGACTCCTCCTCAGTCTGGAACACACAGGTCAAAGCGTTATAATGGATGAAGGCACAGTGTTTGTATAGAAACCAGGAGTGTCGGTCACTTCCTGAGAAAGTGACTGTTCACACACAGCATGTAACACACAGGAAGCGGCAACAGATGGAGGAAGGGAGCGCAGCTTACGGGAGCAGCCATGGCGCGGCCGGCCAGGCACAGGAGGAAGACGATCCAAACCCTCATCTTCAAGGTCTGAGGACGCAAACAGTGTCACATCAGTGTTCATCACATTCATGTGGATGCCTCACCGTAAAGAAGAGTACGGTCATAAGCAGGAAGCTGCAGGGACGCTGCCCAGCTCCCAAACAGCCTCAGTGTCGCTTTGTTCTCCAGCCGGCGGAGCTGCTCGTAGCTGCACTTCAGCCCCTGAGAGGGATTTTCTTCTTATTGTGGGGAAATCAGGTCGACGCAGACGCGCGCTTACTGTAAAGGACCCAGCGAGTGGAAACGGGTCACGTCTTTGTGAGCTGGTCCGTGAGCGGCTTTGCCGCCGTTGCTCTGGTTAATGCAGCAGATGAGGTCCGCAGCCTGGTTATCTGTTGCCCACTCTCTGAGCTCCATTGTTGGAGGCCTGATGCTTCTCTGGAGGGCGGCATAGGGGCTGCTTTGTTCCCCTCAGGCCTGTGCAGACCCGCTTCAGAGGCCGCGCGGTTCTATCTGATGCTACACGTGAAATCGCTTGAATCGCTATCACACGGGACGATCTGCGTCGCGTGCTGTGAAGGAGACACACAGACATAATGTGTGTTGAGCAGGAGGCTCAGCTGGAAATAATGGGATTGAGAAAACAGAGCCGTGCATAGTTTGAATTCCTGCAGCTCCACGCGAAGGCAGCAGCTCCCGATGAGTCCGAGTCAGAATCATGTCCTGAGAACGAACGGACGACATGTTGGAGCGCACGCAGAGCAAACTGCAGAGTGCAACCACATGTCGCGCTGGGCCGACCGTCACCCCATCACACAGACACGGAGCTCCTTGAACCTGCGTCTTCCTCCGTGTTTGATTTGGAGGAACACCATGTTCCGTCGTACTCGTGTTGGGCTCCGCTCCGCAGGAAGCAGACGACCCGCGAAGGTGACGGAAGCGCAAAACAAGTTATTTAATTTGGAAGCTGCTCCTTTAATCAAACAGGGCTGAGGCTAAAAGGGAAAGTTCAGGCTCATGAAGAGGCTCTTTCTCCTCCTGAATGTATTTGATCTGGGAGGTTAGTTAGGGACTGTAAACTCACTACGGAGGAAAACAAGCTGCATTACAACACATTCTCCTGTTTTGATCTGTTTCGGTCTCTGTCCTGGTTCTGCCTGTTTTTCCGAGGGGCTTTAAATGGCTGCGCTTTGGACTCGTTCTTGTTTCCTCGGCTCGGTGACATAACGCGCGGCTCTGGAGGCCTGGACAAACAACCTGCCGGTCTGTTTGCCAGTAAACAGGGCGGACAAACAGCCCCGCATGCAAAGGGCTGTGGAGAGGTGAGCGCTCAGCGAACAGCCATCTGTTCTGTCCAGCGGCAGCGAGAGCCTCACATTATTCAGCAGGTATTTTTAGTTGTAGCCTGTTTTTACGCAGAACTGCAAATTTGTTCCTTCGTGTTTTTCCAGGCCAGAAACAAGGAAATAAACAGCTTTCTTGTCTTAAACCATATTTAGAGTTTCTACATCGCAGCTCAAATCTCCCCGTCCTCCTCTAGTTGTGGCGTCAGTGGCTCCACCATTTGTTCCTTGCAGCAGCGCAGAGGTCAAACAGGTGTGAGCGCGTGCAGCTCCTCCACAGCCGCGCTCTCGCCACAGGCTGCAGGGAACCTCTTCAGGACAAAGAGTATTTTTCATGACCAGCTTTCAGGAAGCGGAGAGCACAAAGAGCACAATGAAGCACGGAGCTGAGGGGAAATGAAGCGCGGAGTCATCAGACCTCCTCCATCCACTGTGACTGTGCTCATGCTCCACCTTTAAAAGGCCGACCAGACTCCGTGTGCGGTTGCGCTTATTTTACTTCACGTGTTTTGCTTATTACAGTCTTTAATTGACTCCAGACAAAAGTACCATAAGCACTGATCACTGATTACAGTGATTCAGCCTCGTCTGTAATGATCATCTGTTCACTTCCAGCTGTTCTGCTAAGTCTCTGTTGCAGGACTAGGCTGTCGGGGATTAGAGCTTTTAGTGGGATTTCCAGACTGGCCCAGTGCTCCCAGCATTGCTCTCCAACACCACCAGCTCCTCCACTGAGTACCGCCTCAACCATTAACCCAGTCTGAGATGCACTTTCTCTGCTTTTACATTTGAGAGGCAGCAGACAGGTGTGACAGAGCTGGAAAACGCGTGACTTTGATAAAACATCGTCATTTGGATCATCCAAAGATGAAGGTGTGACGTCAGCACAGACACAGCAGGTGGTCTTAAGATCGATCAGCTGTAGCATCAGTTTCTATGGAACTCTGGGTCCGTTTGGAGCAGGTTTAGAAGGTTCAGGCTGAGACCTGGCTCTGGCATGCGCTGCCATTCAGACCCAATGCTGGTCGCTGAGGTCCCAGGCTGAGCTGAGCTAATGAGCTCTGGCTCTGAATCACTTCTGGTCATGGGGGGGGGGGTCTGAGGTACTGGTTCTGAGCAGCCCAGTACTTGGGACAAACTGGGAAAACCATTTCTACCTCGGAGCTGGTTTTGTTCACAGCTGCATCGCTGTAGATGAACATAAACTAACTCACAGAGCTTTTTAAACAGCTGGTGAGCCGTTGCCATGGCAACCCACATTCCTTTACATGAGAGTAATCAGAGAGGGGGAGTCTGAGAAAAGATGGAGGGAGGGAGCGAGGCAGAGGAGGCTTCCCAAGCTTCTGTTGGAATGCTGTGCTCCCACTCCTCCTCGCTTGCTGTTTTATGTTTACGCTGCAGGATCTGCGTCAACAAACAGGTTTAAACCAAAGAGCTGGAACTTTTTATTGAACTGTAGCATTTGTTAAAAAGCTAAACTCATTGTGGGCACGTGGTTTCTGCATCCCCCTCCTCCCCCTCGCCGTCACTGCCCCCCCTCCCCTCCCCCCTCCTGTTGCCGATGTGGCACACAATACCTCCACAGAGAATGAATCGCTGGACCTCGGCTCGTTTACCTGCAGGAGTGATTTTCTGTGCAGGTGTCGCTGCCACTGAGCAGCACGAGAGTGGAAAACGTACGAACGGCAGCGATGCCTGGGAACTCTTAGCAGGAAAACTGGAGAACAAACGGTGTGGACGCTGATAAAAGTAGAAAGATTGAGTTTGGTTTATTGCAGCCGGATCGATTTCAGACTGACTAATCTGTGCTTTAACTCGGTTCTATCTTCATCACTGAAGCCAAAAGTCAAATTCTTCTTAAACTAAATGCTGCCGTGACGTTTAACCGTCTACAGACCATTCTCGTGTCCAGTCACAGGTGAGTGTGAGCTCCTACCTTCTACCGCTTTGCAGAGCAGGGACAGCAGGAGAGAAGTCAGCCGTGAGCGGTGCCTGGGACGATCTGAGCGCCTCCCTTCTCACAGAGGGCATTTCCAGTGGGACCCCCCCCCCCCCACACACACCCTCCCATCACCCGGCTCCTTCCTGCCTGGGTGGGGCTTCACATTAACTCTCTGCTCACACTGACGCTGGCAGCCCATGGGTCAAAACTAAGAACCTGCCGTTTGGGACAGAAGGGAACTTTTCTGCTGTGTTTTCATAGATGTTCAATGAGCTGTTTAGTAAAGAACATGAATAAGGTTAAAAGAACCACTGTGGACTGATGCTGTTCTATTGTGAATAGAAACTGGAATCACCCTGTTCCTGAGTGAATCTGATCTCTGACTTTATCTTCTTAATATGTGACATTTACAGTATTTCATATTTCATATGTTTTCCTGGAAATGAGACATTTTAGCACCATCTGCAGTAAAATGTTTTAATATTATGGACATGAGGTTTTAGCAGCGACCCAAACACGTTACTGGTTTGTGTTGGTGACGGTGGAGAATGAAAACGATCCCTCAGATTATCAGAGAAGAGGCTGAATGAGGGTTTATCTGCACAGCCTCACTGAACGCTGTTCAGACCAGAAACCTCCAGCTGAGCAGAGGCCTCCACTGGGCTGAGGTGCTACGACTCAATGCTTATTCCTGGAACCTGGCGGGAGTTGCTGCACTTTTCTATATAATGACTGAAGCTGCGGTTTAGCCTCTGCATCTGAAGCTCGTTCCAATCTGCTGTGTTCACGTTCTCCTTTCTCCCTGGGGACGAGGAGCAAAGCCCATGCTTCCTGGACGTCATTCGGCCCATTTCACGGCCAAACACCTGCCGGTCCCTCACAGAATCGAGCTCTGCCGCTCATCTGCCCGTTCTGTGGGTCGGCAGATTGGAGGCGTCTAGCTCCCAATGCGGAGCTGATGTGAACAACAGCTGGATGACAGAGGGAGGAGCAGGAAAAGCTGCGGTGCTACGTGGCGTTTTCCATTCTGCCTGGAGGCCGCGGGAGCAGGGACGGGTGAGGAGACTCACCCTGTCCTCCTCCCACGTCACTGCTTCCCTCTCCCCTCTCTCCTTTTCCCTCACCCGCCCTCTCTCTCTCTCTCTGCACACGTGGCAGCTGCCCCTCTTTGTTCATGTCTCTTACAGACATGATGACGTTACCAGTTGCAGTTCATTGTTTTTGCTTTGTTTAAAGCGCTGCTACTTGATGGACCACGTTTAAACCTGCTGAGATGCAGCATCACTGCTCACAGAGCAACTCCCTTAAATCTGGTAAAGCCACACAGTCGCTGGTGCCACGTCAGACACCAGCGGGTAGCCTACGTAGAACTAGAAGCTCTAGAACAGACCACAGTCGTCTAAACACACACACACACACACACACACACGGGCTGTCGTTCCAGCTGATGAGCCCCATGATTGGATGCGGCAGCTGGTGGCTGTGATGGTGGACGGATGTTGAATGAGCTCATAGTTTTCTGCTGCAATAATGAATGTTTGAACGTCTGTGCACGTGTGTGTGTTTCTACTTTGTGTTTAGCATTTTTACATTGACTATTTGCTCTATTTTATCACAGCTTCTGTTTGACTCAGCTTTGCTTTAGTTCAATCCACAGATATTTCTATTGTTTGTTTTCAATATAAATAACGATATGAACTTCTAGAACTTCATACACTTAAATTAAACTTAAGTCCTGGACGTTTTAAAACCAAATAAATAAACACATTATAAGTATTTTCTCATTCTCCTGTTTGGCATCATGTGCCACCAGCTTCATGTCTTATATCAGAAAGGTAAAAACCTGAGTTAACGTCAGGAGGGATCTGACACGTCACACGCTGGTTTTAATCATGAGCAGATCTAGATAAAATAAACAGAGTCAAATCATCTGAAACTGTAAAACAGACAAACGAAGCAAAGTCAGTTCACACCAAGTGTCTGTGACTACGACTTTATCTCAACTGATGCACATACAAGGTCACACATCATCATAGAATAGAATGCCTTTATTAGTCCCACAGCGGGGAAATCATCAAAATCATCACCGCCCTCACGGCTGCTCCTCATTACTGCCCATGACATTTGCATCCATGCTTAATATTATTTCTTTGTCCATTGGTCTTCGTTTCCTGCCGCCTACATGTGAGGCTTTAACCCTCAAAGGCAGTGAGAGGTGTGAGGAGGACGCAGATGACTCTGAATATAAACAAAGGCCAACGCTCTGTCACTCTGGCCCTAAAATGATTACTGGTGTCCACAGAGGGACAGGCGGCCTTTTACTTTGATCGATGTTTAGCCCTCGGTCAGACTCGGCCTCCTCCTCCTCCTCCTTCTCTTCCTCCTCCTCCTCTTCAACCTCCTGCTCCTCTTCCTCCTCCTCCTCCTTCTCTTCCTCCTCCTCCTCCTCTTTCTCTTGCTCCTCTTCCTCCTCCTCTTCCTCCTTCTCCTCTTCCTCCTCTTCCTCCTCCTCTTCCTCCTTCTCCTCTTCCTCCTCTTCCTCCTGCTCCCCCTCGTCCTCCTCTTCCTCCTGCTCCTCCTCCTGCAGCCAGTCGACACACAACAGCAGTTAAAAGGAAACTAAGTTCTGCTTCTTTTTCTGCTCGTGTGAGTGTTTTTCAAGGTGTAAATAATATGTTTATTCACTGTGCACCATCAAAACTTCACAGCAACCTCAAGACTGAAGCTATATTAGTAGAAGCCTCAAATTAAACTTGTTGGTTTCCAAACCACTGCATCATTTACATTCAGTGTTTTGCATTTTTCAGCTCCTGGCAACTTTTATAGTTTCCATGTCCAGACGTCCAGAAATTTAAACATGAGGGTGAAGTGAAGTAATTGCTTTGTCGAGGCTTCTCACCGGGTACAAACCAGTGGCTGGACTCATCACAGGTGTGTCACATGCACATCACTGTTGTGAGTACAGTATGTAATAATATGTAATAATATGTATGTAGAAGTTTTTTACTGGATGTTTATAAGACTGGCATCAAACAGAAGTAAAGGCTGTGAGGATGTTGCTGTTGATTCGATGAATGTCTCGGTTCAGGCTGAACAGTTTGTTTCTTGAGATCGAGGAAGTCTGTGTTTTCCTCAAAGCAGTCTGAGCGAGCGGCCGTGGATCCAAAACCCTGATGGAGGGTTACAGGCTGTAATTACACCGACACACAGGACAAATGAGCTCACGGCCTCAACGCTGGGACGCCGGCTCAGGCCTGAAGCTAAGGACACGCAGTCGCCCACAAGAGGTATGAGTCCATTCCTACATAGGCGGAAACCAGGAACCAAAACCAGGACCTGATCCAGGACCAGAACAAGGAACCTAAACCAGGACCAGAACCTGAACCGTCCACCTCAAGCTGCTTCCCGTCCTTAAATAATTTGTATTAGCACATTTACTAGGAAAATGGTAGGATCTTTATGCATAAATTTACAAACAGGACAAGCTGTGATACAATAGATGTGAATATGAATATTTACATGAATATTTCCTCCGATGAGCTAACAAAGCCGAACAAAAGTTAAGTTTAAACATCAAATGAAACAACGGCACGTCCTTATCACGTCTTTTAGTGTCTGGGTGAAAACAGCAGACGTCAGCAGGGACCGACACACACACACACACACACACACACACACACACACACACACACACACACACACACACACACACACACACACACACAAACGCACGCACGCACGCACGCACACACACACACAAACACACGCACGCACACACACACACACGGGCTGTCGTTCCAGCTGATGAGCCCCATGATTGGATGCGGCAGCTGGTGGCTGTGATGGTGGACGGATGTTGAATGAGCTCATAGTTTTCTGCTGCAATAATGAATGTTTGAACGTCTGTGCACGTGTGTGTGTTTCTACTTGGTGTTTAGCATTTTTACATTGACTATTTGCTCTATTTTATCACAGCTTCTGTTTGACTCAGCTTTGCTTTAGTTCAATCCACAGATATTTCTATTGTTTGTTTTCAATATAAATAACGATATGAACTTCTAGAACTTCATACACTTAAATTAAACTTAAGTCCTGGACGTTTTAAAACCAAATAAATAAACACATTATAAGTATTTTCTCATTCTCCTGTTTGGCATCATGTGCCACCAGCTTCATGTCTTATATCAGAAAGGTAAAAACCTGAGTTAACGTCAGGAGGGATCTGACACGTCACACGCTGGTTTTAATCATGAGCAGATCTAGATAAAATAAACAGAGTCAAATCATCTGAAACTGTAAAACAGACAAACGAAGCAAAGTCAGTTCACACCAAGTGTCTGTGACTACGACTTTATCTCAACTGATGCACATACAAGGTCACACATCATCATAGAATAGAATGCCTTTATTAGTCCCACAGCGGGGAAATCATCAAAATCATCACCGCCCTCACGGCTGCTCCTCATTACTGCCCATGACATTTGCATCCATGCTTAATATTATTTCTTTGTCCATTGGTCTTCGTTTCCTGCCGCCTACATGTGAGGCTTTAACCCTCAAAGGCAGTGAGAGGTGTGAGGAGGACGCAGATGACTCTGAATATAAACAAAGGCCAACGCTCTGTCACTCTGGCCCTAAAATGATTACTGGTGTCCACAGAGGGACAGGCGGCCTTTTACTTTGATCGATGTTTAGCCACACACACACACACACACACACACACATACACACACACACACACACACACACACACACACACACACACACACACAAACGCACGCACGCACGCACGCACACACACACACAAACACACGCACGCACACACACACACACACACACACACACACACACACACACACACACACACACACACACACACACAAACGTGCACACACACACACACAAACGCCCGCACACACACACACGCACATGTGACGTTTGGCTGGAAGGAGGTCCAGACGGACAAAAAACACTTTTAGCAGCAACTATTTGGCTTCACATTCACGGAACCAAAATGAAGCGAACGAAGCCGGTGCTCGTTCACAGCAATGATGGAGATTTGAGGTTTTAGGCGAACGCAACTGAAGCACAAAGACAAACTGTGAGACTTGAGGGACATTTAATTTGCCTCCATCGAGACAAGTCAACGTTGGACATTACCAGAACTTGCCCAGGTCCAAACCCAGCGCCTCATGCATGAACCCCAGCTAAGAGCAGCAGGAAGCCGGGCCTCATGACAGTGTGTGGGGCTAACGCTGCTAAATGCCAACGTGCTCCTAAATGTCACAGCAGCACAATGAACTTTAGTTTCCAAGAAAAGACACTCGCATTCAACATTTCTCTGATCGACCAATGGAGTTCATCCACTACAGCTCAGCCCAGGGTCAAACCTGGCTTCACAGTGTAATTAATCTTCTCTTGTGGCCATCGCAGCCTCATTAATGTCAGCATTGTGCCAGCTCAGCTTCACTGTTAAAGCCACACAGTACCCGCATGTTACTGGATGTTTTCATCTGCCTTTATCAGTTTCTATCTCACGGCTCCTTCCTGTCTGCTGTGCTTTTACAGGTCCCTTCACCATAAACACAACATTAGACTGCAGGGGAAGGAATTCCAGATACCCAGAAGCAGGAAGGCCATCCAAACGCAGACGAACTCTACAGCAGAGACTCCCAGCGAGACGAGAAGTCGGAGGGTCGGGTCATTGTTTGCTCTTGTCAGTCAAACGGCACATTTCCGAGCATGGCTTCACCTCCTGATGATGGGTGTGTTGGTTTTGGCACCGTGAACAGGATCTGACAGCCCTGACTACCGCTCCCCCACCTGACCACGTTTAACTGGACAGAGTGTGACAAAACAATGGTAACGTGCTAATGACATCATTAACAAGCCAAAGACACAAAGGCAGGTGGGCCGAGCAGAACCAGCAGCTCAGAGCAGCTGCACTGTTCATTTTCATATATATATCACTCATCATTTTGTGTTGTTTGTTTTTCTTGAGATGAAATAAACATTTCAAACCATCCATGAAGCCAGAAACGCTTGTTCCCCACAGGTGAATGAGCAGGACTAAACCTACAGGACGCTGCTGTGGGACTGACAGCACCCCGGGTTCACTCATTAGTTTGCACATCTTTATGATGAATGTTCAGGAAAATGTTTAGCTGCTGCTTCCTGCAAAGGTATTTTATTCTTCCACACGTATTTGCTTCAGATTCAAATTTTAATTTTTAAATAACAAAGGATTAAAAATTAAAGGATAAATGCTTAATTTTGGCACCATGAGGACTTTTTAACTTCCATCTCTATTTGTGTTTTCGCATGACTCAATGTTAGATGTATTGCTCAAGGGCGCTTTGACACTAATGGTCAAACTGTGACTGGTACCTAAAATATCCTGAGAAGCTAAAACACATTGCGATGCCGACCCTGTTTTTACTGACCTCTGGTGGTTCAACCACTCACTGCTGAACTAGAATGGGTACTTCATCAAGTCGTTTTGCAATTGCCACAGACATATTTTACGGACACTGGTCTAATTTTGAGTTTCAGTAGCACTGATAGTTAACGCTTTCTTTAGGTGCATCCATTGTGCAGCAGGAATCTGAGCTGCTGAACCTTCAGCATCTGATTCTCTCTCTTTATCGGCACCTGTGAAATGTTGCCACGGTGACAGTGAGCAGCAATGGACCAGCTGCACATAGGAATGTTTTTATGACTAAAAATGCACCGATACACTGTTCATTTTGTTTCAAAATAGATGAACAAAGACTCTGCCAGAATGAGTACCCCACCTGTTTTGTGTGGGTGAAGGTTCCTCCACATAAAGTCAACTGAAACACATAAGAGGTATAACTGATTTTAATTTCTCTGTGCACACACACACACAACGATGGCCCTGGGAGGCTCTATCTTCATTTCCCAAAGGACACTAAGAGTAGTGAATTATTTTAAGTGATTAAATAACATTTGTTAACAAATCTGAACACATGTAATTTCATCTATGGCATTAGTGTGAACAATAGTGAACAAAAGAGGAAGTTTGCAGATGGTCCCAGAGGAGTAGAAAGACAGGCTGAGCTCCCCCAAGTCCAGAGCCGTAGATATCGTCATGTATCAAGCCTCCAAAGATCACTTTAATGATCAGAGCCAATAGTACTGACCTGTGTATATTACCTATAGTCCAGAGGGGGTAAGAGCACGGAATGTACTTATGTCAAAAGAAGCATCTTGTGTTTTATTTTTCAGATGAAGATTTATAAAAGTAAAGTCAACACTTCTTCAGAAAATACAAAAAAAAATGACCAGACGAGGGAACACAGATTTTTAAAAACTACCACTAAAATACAGATGTGTAGAGGAACATGCTGGACAGAGGCATTGTGCGAGAAACAGCTTACAACACTTTGATGGGTGCATTTTTTTAGATTGCTCCTGACACGAAGACATTCAGTTTCACTCTCTCAGTTCAGTTTTTCTAAAAAAAACAAAAAGACAAATACATAATGAAAAAAAGTTAGAAAACTCGTAATGAACACAGTCATTGAATGGCTCCCTGATCACCCTATTTGTTTATATGGATCGTAAACTGTGGAAAAATAAATCAGTTTAACTGGCAGTGAGAGAACAAACTTTATGTCTGTACCCACCTTCATGTCATCAGCTCTACATGAAGTCGGTTCCTTCATTTAGTGCCGTTGTACTTGACTTCCTTTCCACATTTCTTCAGTGTCTCCATGAGTAAATCCACATCTTTGTCGGACTCAATCCAAACCAATTTCTTGGGCAGGTCGATTTCAAACTTCACATCTGTGAAAGAAGAAAACCAACAGATTAAAAAAAACATTTAGGACACATAAATGTCATCTCAAAGGCACTTTACAATGCATAAAAAAACTTAGGAAATATGAAAGTTAAACTTCATAGAATTACATGTACAGTAATCCATTTTCCTCAACTGGTTGCAGTGTGATAGCACTGCGAACAACAAGCATAAATAAAACAGCAGCAACATTCAAAAGAGGACTCACCTTAAAATTCTTATGACCCTCTGATGTGCTCTGAAGAGTATCCCTACTTTAATATACCTCCTGTAAATGTGGATGCTGTAGCCAACCACAGAACAGACAAGTGTTGGCTGAATCTCAGAGCCAAGAGGTCACAATGACGTGACACAACCTTCTTTAAAACTGCACTTTGACTGGTTTCAGAGAATACAGCCTCTGTCTTATCTCCAATACTGTGCTATACATGTACCAGCAAGAAGCGCCAAAAAGGCAATGGTGAGGTTATAAATAAAATAATCCTAAACTAATAATAAACTAAAACAAAACAGAGTATGTGTTATGTAGGGTTGATTTTATAGATGTAATTAAGCAAATGAAACATTATTTAACTACAGTGGTTAAACTAAATTAACACGAGACCCATATTAAAGCTTACCTGTGCTGTGAGACTGATGTCTAGAAATTCTTAGTTACCATGAGCTACTCTATAAAACTTAATGGGACTGTTGTGTATTGATCCATGCAAGCCTGCAGAGGAGTCAAATCTTCAGGGTTCTGATGAAACGGGTCTTGGACTCACCTCCCAGTTTGTTGAGGACTCTGGTAACAGCGCCTGAGCATCCCTCACATGTCATCGCCACCTCAAACTCGTGCTTCTGTGGGAGACACATCGGTTTGTGTGATGTTAACCCGAATCTGAGATCTGTCCCCTGATCCTGCGACATTAAACGGGATCTGCCTCAACACTTAACCTAAACTAAACTTACTGAGAATTGTGAAATTCTAATGCTGACTTTACAGCCGGTTGTAATGAATGGTTGGTGGGTCGAGTTCATAGAGGCAGATATCCAAAACCCGCATTATCACTGAATCAAATCATTGTTAACCTAATCATGAGCAAACTCAAGGCAAGTTGGTTAACGCTAGCTAACATTTCCATAAGCTAACACTCACAACAATAACACAAAATCACTCCAGAACTTACGGTCATGGCTGCAGTGGTTCTTCACTACTTTCTGTCAGACGACCGATGGACTTTTGCCTCTGATCGACTCACGAGGTCTGCAAATAAAGCGAATCCAAACCTTAACAGCACAACGGCTCAGCTAACGGTGACGTCTGACGTTCACCGCCGGGTTAGCTTAGCAGTGTCAAGCTAACGCTCAGTTATAAATGTAACTGTACGAAGATATGGACTTTGTAAATGTTAGCCTTGTTTATCATGTGCAGTCTACTTCCGGTTATGGGTTTATGGGGAATGGGGGCTGGTGATTGGTCGAGAGCCCGTAAAGAAGGCGGGCTGTTGTTTGCGATGCCCGCGACGTGTTGAATCGGCCCGAGGACGAAAAACCAAAAGTAAATGCAGTTGAGAAAATGAAAATGAAATGTTGAAATGAAATGTGGCGCTGGCTATGGCTATCACCCAGTGGGCTCAAATAGAGGCGATGTCCCATTCTGCTTCAGTATGTTATATTGATATTAACGCTATTTGCACCCAGTGCGCATTTAAGCTAAGCACACTGTGAAGTAAGTAGTTTCATAATTACAAACGTCACTTTTACCCTAATGCTATATGAAACATGCTAATCGTTAAACTAGTAACGGCGCGTCTCCATGACAACAGACGTCAGCCACCATGACACAGCTCGTGCTGACGTTGCCCGGGTCACATGACCACACCGCTGGCTCTCTGAAAAGCCGAGCGGCCGTGACCTGCTGTGCCTTCTATCAGTGCTCCTGCCGCATCCAGCCAGCAGACATGAGTAGGATATGAAAATCAGCGGTATGCGGTACGGTTAGCTGCTCATAAAGCCGCGGGGGACGGAGACCGAGGACGAGGTTTGTCCGAGGAAGGTTGGCGAGGAGTGTTTACACGCATTAAGATAGCCAGCTAGCTTAGACTAAATGTAACGTTAAAGCAGCCGAACTGCCTTCATGACATGTACGTCAACGCTAGCTAAGAGTGCCTTGATTGAAAATTAAACATGACGTTTGGTTTCCACAGAAGACAAACTAGGACCGAGCTTCTTGTTAACGTAATATTTTGGCTAACGTCTTCCTACCTTTTCTATTTCAGTCCTGTTTATCTATGTTATCTGCTTATTCTCGTTGGCAAACTGCAACTATGCTAACGCGTCTGTTTGTGCCAAGTTGAGATGATTTCATTGCGCAGCATACTTAAACATGACATCGTTACATGACGGAGGTCCCGTCAGTGCTGTTTATCTGCGTGAATACCGACTTCTTTAAGACGCTGTCTGCGTCTCCTGGCCAAAGATTAGTTAAAAATGACGGGATTAGAGGGTTTATCTGGTCGCTCTACGCATCGTGTGTGAATGTACTGTGACAAAAGAACAGCTGTCTTTAGAAAACGTACATAAATGCAGCCTTATAATCATAGAACACAGGCAGTCACAGCCAGTGTTATACATGTACTGTGTGCAGATAACCACAGTTTATGCGTTTTTAGGCCCTTGAACTGAAATCACCAGAACCAAGACAGTTCTGTGGCTACTGAGATTACACAACAAAGCAGACCCACCCTTTTCCACTTAATTTATTTGGGTTCTGACTCAAAAAAAGTAATAATTCGGGTAGTTTTTCCAGGTAAAACAACCATGTGCATTATGTGAAAGCATTGGCATCAGGGGTCTCTTTACATATATTCAGGTATTTCCTTTTAATCTGACATGTGGCAGTGTGTTCGCCATTGTTGATTCAGCAGGTATGAAGTTTCCTATGAGGGAATTTTATTTTTTATCCTTTTTTTACCAGGTGAAGCATCCCATAGAAATGAATAATACTGGTGTTTTTTCAGAAACTTTTACTGGAAGCTTTAGTGTCAGCTTTGAAGTGCTGGTGTGAAATTGCACACCGTTCTGTTTTCATTTCCACTGTGTTGCTTTAGTCCTTGCGTGTCACTGTACATTGTAGCATTTGCTGAGTAGCTCATAAGTTGGACACTTTGGCCTGACACAGTTACTTAGTAATTGTTGTAGAAGTTGCATGTTTTTTTCTGGGAGGGTGCTTAACCCCCTCTAAACAATGTCTCATCCCCAGTGGAACTGAAAGAATAAATTAAATTTCATCCTCTTTTAGTTTTACTGTTGAACAAGAAAAGTACTTGAAGAAGTGATCATATTACAGCTCTAATAGCTTTACATGATTGCTTATGATCACTTGTATTTTTCTCAGTTGCTTGAACTCATTGTACATTAGGAAGGTGTTAAATTATTCCAAAAAAGTGCTGGAAAGTTTCTTTTTTGCTAAATAAAACATGAACATAAAAGGTATTTGTGAAGTTAATATTCTGTCATACACACTGTTAGAAAAGAGCACTTCATACATTTCAAGACTAGAATTGTGTTCTAACTGTTCCTGCTTCTGTTCTCCTTGTAAAAATGTAATTACAGTCACAGGCAGTAATAGAAAGCCCAGTAAATATACTGCAGTGACATGACACGGATCATTACACACAAGTAGATAGTAGTAGCAGCAGCTGAGCATAAACAGCCTGTCTCAGAAATTGATAAGCTGCGTATCTGCTATTTGTATTACAGGTAATGTGACAAAATGAGGACCAGCCAAGTACAACATGTTGTGGCCAGTTTTTTTATGCACATGTGACATTCGACACCTTGACAAACTTAATATTATTACCTTTAGCTGTGTGATAACAGGTTATTTTTGCTGCATAGTTGAATGGAATTCCCCTTTAATACTGATTAATACTTGCTTCAGCTGTACAAAGCTTTCTTTGATCATGAGTTTTTAAATTGTTTACCTTCTTCTGTCTTTCAGTGTGAAGGCTTCCATACTGGACTTCCTGATCTTCCAGCATTAGGATCTACAAGACCGAGCCACCAAACCACCCCATCAACATGATGGCTTCAAGCGACGTAGACGTCCAAGGGGAAGGTATTAAAATCCAGCAGTAGGAGTGAAACTGGGCATGGGGTGTAGTTACAGTGGGATTATATGTAATTCTAGCTGACAGGTAGATCCTGAATCACCGAAGCAGCTTGCTATTAAATCTCTCTGGTGGCATGGATCTCATTTTGTTGAGCAACGCGAATGTCTACCATGTTGTGACAAAGTAATAACGTTCAGTGAACCACTTTACCTTTATTTCCTTCAGTCTGTGAGTGGATCCATTCATAGTCTGTTGATGTTTCCACTGATTGCGTGTGTCTAATGCTTGTCTTTCATTCTTTCATTTTGTTTGTTGCCTTTCGCTCATGAGTGTAGTTAAGGAACAGGCGTTTTGACCTCCTTTTGTCCTTCCTCATAGTCTCAGATAATTTTTAATGACTAACCAGCAGGTGCATATCCAGCAGGTGAGGTGTGACAAAGTAAACAAACATGTGCGTTTGCTACTTGTCACAGACGGAGAGTGTGTTTAGTGATATGGGATAGCAAGGATCATCTAACTGCTAAGGTACAATCAGTGTGTTACAGCTGAGCAGATATTAAGCTGTTTACAAGAGTAGTGAATCTACCTGTTCAGTCTTTGTTTGTGGCTCATTCTGAATGCGGTGGGAGACTTAATCGGGAGAAGAGGTAACGCATGTCCTGGCTTTCTTTTGTTATTACAGCATTGTTCTTCGTGCTTCATGTCTCATTTGGTTTGGTTTATCTTACTATGTTACGGTTTTTCTATGCATGACTACCAGACTATCTTTCCTCAGAATCATTGATAACACAGAGAACATCAGCATAAAACACTAAAATCTAAAATAACATTTTATTTCCCCTATTATTTGTATCATCATTAATACATTTGGTGTGTATTGACCGTTGTAGTATTTGCTCTGCAGCATTGAGGGAGGGCTCGAGGCTACTGTCAAGTCAAATATTTGTTAAACTGCAAGTTTTTTAAACGGGTCTTAAAACGAGTTTCACTTCACTGCTACTGTTCATTACATGACTATGAATTGGCCCTAACAACTTCTCTGTGCCTCTAAAGTCACAAGAAAGTAAAGTTTGCTGATTCTGTATGTGATGTGTGTTCTGAAGCAAACGGGAACTGTGTCAGCACAGTAGCTGGGTGTGTCTGCAGGGCTCCCTGGCTGTCCGTGTACAAGACAAGCATTTAATTGTTGTCATGAGTGTGTGCATGTGTTGTAGCCAAGTGCTTTACAGGATGTTGTCTGAGAGCCTTTCCTCTCATTTGGTCAGTGAGTTTATTTACAGTACGTTGCTGTAGAGGTCAGTACAGCTCCTCTTTAGCTGAACCAACATTACTTGAGTGTTTGAGGTGATGTTTAACCATAATTTACGTAGCAGATAAAGTGCACAGTGTCAATATTAGATTATTAATAATTATCACATTATGTCTGAAAACCCACATCTAGAGTCAGTCCATCCAACAGTGTCAGTACTCTTGAGCTCAGTGTTAAGCAGTTTGGAAACAGTGTTGAATAAACCATGCAGTGAATACAGATGTGTTGTTTGCACTATTTTTTAAAGCCCACTCCCCCAGGACAAACCAACACAGTGAGAGACTCGCTGGCAAATAAACTGGTGCATTTAGCTGCTAAAGAGTCAGGCTCATTCATCAGCTGAGCACAAACATGACTTTGCATGAATAAACACTGTATGTTGTCGCACATCTGCAGCTTTGCCATATCATTATGCAAACTCATGAGGTGTCATATTAAATATCATCTCTGCACATCTGAGATGTGTGTCAGCTTTTTATCAAATGCATGTTTCAGGATATTTCTATAATTCGTGCCATGTCAAGGTTTTTGACTTCTTCTTCTCTCTGTATTCTTTTCTTCAGGTTCTTTGTTTTCTGACCAAATTCCATCAGAAATGGATGCACTGTGTCCTTCTCCTCCTGGACCGTCCAGACCCCAGCGTCACTATGAGAGAATTGGAGGACGAACAGGAACCTCGTATGTTTCTGTTAAAATAAGTAAATGTACAGTATTCTGAGCCATTAAAAACAATGTGTGTCGACACAGGTTGAAAATGCAGCTATGTTTGTACTAATGCAGACATAATTGTCCCGTTAGTTTTTTTCAGACACTTATCCACCTGTTGAAGGGGAACATTGGTACGGGGCTGCTGGGCCTGCCTCTAGCTGTAAAGAATGCAGGGCTGGTTGTAAGTACACAGAGTTTTATTATTCTTTTTATCTGATCAAACAACATGACATTACATGTCTGGAAACAGAACGTTCCTGATACAGGCGTAGTCAGGCTTGTAGCGTTGCTTGCTTTCGATGTGGAATGTCTATGTCTGTCTATTTTAATCATGGTGATGTTTTTGCACCTCCATGGAGGAGAATATTTATTTAAGTAGATGTGGTAAATAGGTACTCTAGAGTCCGCCCATTTCCAGACTGCTCATTTTCATGTTTTATTAGTAAGTACTGTCTCTTCCTATCTGTGTGTCTGTCCAGCTTGGACCAATCAGTCTGCTAGTAATGGGTATTATTGCAGTCCACTGTATGGAGCTGCTGGTGAAATGTTCCCACCAT
Source organism: Betta splendens (assembly GCF_900634795.4). NCBI lineage: Eukaryota > Metazoa > Chordata > Actinopteri > Anabantiformes > Osphronemidae > Betta > Betta splendens. Next base: position 19,347,271 of record NC_040890.2, on the reverse strand, counting down.
CTAAGTGCAAAGTAAGTAAAACAGAATTTATTCTGCATTAACTTCCTTCCAGGTAATGAAAAACAAGCAAACTCTAAAATGAGCATCTCTAGACATGCCAGTGGATGCACTGAGCCTGCCACAGAGCGAAATGTAGTAATGTAACTATGTCCTGCTCTGCAGCAAATGTGTTATGAAACTGTACATTATGTAACCGTTCCAACCATAAACCTGTTTATCATTGATATCATGTTTTACTGCTGTTGGTGTGTGTGGTGATTCACACACTTTAAATCTTCCTAAGAAGCTGGCCTCTGACTGTTACCCTGCGCCGTGGCAGTGTCTCCCGCTCTTTCCCCACCCACCTAGGGATATTCTCCAGCACCACCCTGCCAAACTAAATAGGATTAAACAGACAGAGGGCGTGAATGAAGAGGTTCTAAAACGAGACACACTCAGAAATTGCTCATTCACGAAAACGTCACACATCAGAAATACGAGGGTTGCAAAGAAGAAATGCTCATTACTTAAAAATGCTGCCCTTCCTGTTTCTGGGGTTTTGTATTTGTGCTGAATCAGAACTATCACTTCCTCTTTTTCCCTTGTTCACATGCAGGACCCACAGTCTACATTTACAGAGCACCATAGATACAAGTATGTAGGAATGATTCGGCTTATAGACAGAAAAATACTTCTTCATTTGCCATTCCCTGTCTAATTGTCAGCTGTACTGAATCATTTCTTACAATGTTGACATTTGTCTTTACCTTTTTTAGTGTCTGTTAGCAGCTTTGAATGAGTATGTGTGACAAACTGACACATTGAATTGATAGAACCTCATACTAAATGCGCAGTAACAAACCACACATTTTGTGTGTCTGTGTGTGTGTGTGTGTGTGTGTCTGTGTGTGTGACTGTGTCCAGGGTGAACAGGCAATCTCTGACCTACGGTGAGGCAGTGCAATATGGGATGGAAAACGTTTCGTGGCTAAGGAGACATTCGCTGTGGGGAAAGTAAGATCATTTTCCTCACACTGTTTCAGAGGCTCTTTTTGTGAAATATATGTAGAATAATAATATAAATACTAAGAAGGTTTCTGTAAAAGTGAGTTGAGCTGTTGCACTAGAACAGTTAATTTTCTTCTGTTACCTCCTGATCACTAGTTTAACATGATCAGTTTACAGCAGGTTGGATAAACACAGAAAAAACTACACTTTCAATTGAGACTATGTTTCCAAGAGAGTTGTGACTTTGGCCAGAATAACCTGGAAACTGCATAACACAACATCTAATGATCATTTATTACGTCAATGTGGAAATATTCCTTCTAAGACATATTTTCCGTAAAACATCACAATTCATGTATTAAGCATTTTGCCTCTTTCTCTGCCTCAGACGAACGGTGAACTTGTTTCTCATCATCACCCAGCTTGGCTTCTGCTGCGTCTACTTTGTCTTCCTGAGTGACAATGTCAAGCAGGTCTAGATCACACACACACACACACACACACACACACACACACACACACACACACACACACACACACACACACACACACACACACACACACTGTTTGTGTTTTATGATACTTCAAATTGAGACATTAAGAATGTAGGTTGGTCTCATAATACACTTCATACATTGCCTGTACCACTGTAGCCTTAGGGTGTTGTACAGTTGTGTACCACTAGATGGTGCTATCTGTCCGCTGTGTGTTGGACCAGTCCAGCCAGCTCGCAGAGCTCAGCACCTTTTTACCCTTTATTCACAGTCTTAACTGGGGAACAGTCAATAAAGATACAAACACATTTTTATCTTCAAGCACAAATGTTCAATAGAAGCATTTTCATGTTTTCTCTACCAGGTGGTGGAAGCAGCCAACGCCACCACCTTCAGCTGTTCCATGAACTACACTAACCAGACTGAGATCCTGGTGCCAAGCTTCGACTCGCGTCTCTACATGCTCTGCTTCCTGCCTTTTCTCATTCTCCTGGTTTTTGTGCGCAACCTGAGGTACCTGGCTCCCCTTTCTCTGGTGGCAAACGTGGTCATGAGCGCCAGCCTGGTCCTTATTTACTTCTTCTCACTCACGGTAAATGCCAGTTTTTTTCTGATCTGTCTCATTTAACCTTTTCCTCCATTCTCACCTTGCTTAAAATACATTTACATTTATATAAAAAAGCATATTTTCAGCAGTTGGTTAGAAACATTTTTTGGCAGTAAATTAATATGTGCTGCATAAGCTCCATAGTGCTGCTAAAATGAGACATTGTAACAGTAGCATTCTTGGCAGAGAACCAGAACCTTGGTTGCATCTGACTGGACAGATGTGCAGTAGGTAATATGTGAGTGTATGGTATGATGCTTCTAGTCTTGTTTCTTTAAATTGCATTGGGTTTCTCTGGCGTACGGTACCTAATAAAGTGACTAGGCAAAAGCGCAGCCTAAAGATAAGGTAGCCGCAATCTGGAGCTAAATCTGCAAATATTCAAATGAGTCCACACCATGTAAATATTTGGATATAACAGTTTTCTATATATTTTCATATTCAGGCTTTAAAAGTAAAGATGAAATGTACTTCCAAACCTTCACTATTGCTGACTTGCTTCTTTGATAGAGGTGCATTATATTTGCCTTCTTATTACTTACTACGCTGAATCCAACACCTACTGTAAGCAATTGCTGTGTAATACAATAAGATACTTGTTGATTTACGTTCAGTAGAGAATCATCTGTTAGAGTGGAGATATTTTTTTTTGTTCAGTTGCATATAGATTAGTGATCTAAAGTGATCTCTTTTTCATTAAAGTTTCTGGCCACCTTCTGAAAGTCTCACTTTTCTTACTTGTTGTAACAGTCAGTCTCCACCGTTATAGATTACAGGACAACCACTAGTGACACAGTCTCCAAATTACCTATTTTCCACAGTCTTTCATCATGCAGCTTTTGCTCTTTACAGATAAATAGCAGTTGTGTCTCCGGAGCAACAGCTTTGTCTTAGGGAAAAAAAGCAATTTCTTGCATGGGAAACTTTGTAAAACTTCAGCACCAAGAGATATATGTTTTCCGTAAGGTCTTTGTGTGTCTGATGTATCGTCTAAGCAACGTTTTTTAATAGAGCAAAACATGAAGGCTGAAAGTACAATGACAAGAAAAAGTATGTGGGCCCTGGTTACAAAAGGTTGAACACGGTATAATCCCACTTTTCAAAGATCCAAAACTTGGTGCTAGGACATAATCGGGTTGATTTTGCGCTCTTTCCATTTGGCTGTATAATGTATGAATGCTATTTTTACAACCTTTCATCAATTTGTGCAGTTGCCAGTCAGACATGATGATTCACCAAGGCCCTGAACTGTAGGTTTCAAATAAACGAATCCATTGCAGAATAAATATTAAAACGTACTGTTTTTTTGATGTTTTTCGCCTGCAGCATATCACGTACCCCATCAACCTACCCAAGGTTGGCCGAGCTAAAGATTACCCTCTCTTCTTTGGGACAGCCATCTTCGCTTTTGAAGGAATCGGAGTGGTACGTAGCAATTTACCCCTGGTGTTACGATGGATGCTGACAATCTGATCAGTGGTTCTACATTTACACTTGCTATTTTATGCCTTCGAACCTTCTCCACATAATGATGGTATTTCAATATGTAAATGAGGTTGGTAGCGCTGTCGTGCCTTCCTTCGTGGAGGTGGTTGTCTTTGCGTTGTTTTTTTTTTTTTTTGCGAGAACTCACACTGGAGAAACTTTAATCATGATGATTAACTAAAGTTTGTTCTAATACAGGTAATACTTGTTTTATTTAACATTTTGGTCTTGTGGTTATTAAATGGATTAGTTATAGTCATAGCTGTTTCCTGAATCCACCTTCCCATCTGTCTTTCCTTAATTATTTCTATGGTGAAATTTTGTTAAAGGTTTTGCCTTGGCATGTATCATGTTGAACTCAGGCTTCAAATCAACTGATTTATATTTAAACATGAAATAAACTGATTTATGGCAGTCCTACTGCTATCAGCTTGATTTGTTAGGGTTTGATTTGGAAAATGAAGGGGATGCTCAGGGTATATTAATTGTTCTTCATACTGCTACATTATGAATGCACTGTCAGTTTATTTATTTATTTTTAATCACTCCCTGCTTTATGGAGCACTGAGCAGTTTTTCATTGCTATTCATTTAACATCAGCTGGTGTGCTGGAGAGATTACACTAACATGTTGAGTGAGTGCTGGGGGCTGTAGTCATTTGTTAAAATGTCAATACAAATGTAGGCTTTATTGTAACGAGCACACACTAAAATCAAGACATTCTACACCTAATTTTGTTCAAATGTCACAGGATCGTTTTGGACCATTTCCCTGTTAATGTCCTGATTCTGTCCTTCCTCCTGAGCAGGTCCTTCCCCTGGAGAACAAGATGCAGAGGCCTCAGACCTTCACTCTGGTACTGTACCTGGGGATGGGCATCGTCACCTTCCTCTACATCAGTCTTGGTACCATAGGATATATATGCTTTGGAGAGCACATCGGCGGGAGCATTACTCTCAACCTGCCAAACTGTTGGTAAGATGTTTAGAAGAATCCTCTTCAACGTACGTCTGCACATTCTGTGAATGGTGGTCTATGTAACCAGCAACGACTGTCGCCTCACAGCAAGACGGTTCTGGGTTCGATTCCCGGAGGCGGCCCCATCCATCATTAGAAAATGGATGGATGGGTGGCACTACCATGAACACAGCTGATAGCATTAACTCTCCAGCAGAACCATGGAAGTGCTGTGTTTTCATACTGCCATCTAGCGGACAGTTTAAGAAGACGGGGGGAAAGATGAAAAATAACACAATTTGAGCTCTAGAAGTCTGGAAAATAATGTAGAAGATGAACTATTTTTACTGCAGGCATTTTCTAACCAGTCTGAAATCAGAAACACTTGCCCAAGATTATGACTGATTGTTGTGCAGGAGACTGGGATCAAAGTGAGGCATTGTCTGGTGTAAAGCTCTCAGTGTTTCAGTGCTACTGTTGTTTTCATGTGTCGATTAAGTCGGCAAAGTGTTCTAGTGCCTCAGAGGCAGGTCCACTCTGTCTACTGGGTTATGGCAATTGAAATAAATGAAATTGATCAGGATTTTTTTTTAAGTACAGCATCTGAATCTAGTTATAAATTATTCACTCTTTCAGTTTAGCCCTCACGTGGTTTCACATTCCTAAATTAGTTTGTGTTTAATCAAATTACTATGCAAACCTGGGGGCAAGTGTGTAGTGCTTCGGCATACAAATCCTAAACATACTAAACAGAGACTAATGAACCACGATCTGGGTATTTACAGTGGTAAGTATGAGATTCTATAGGAGATTTTCTTTCCTTTTTGTTTGGGGCCCATGCTAATTATTTAATTCTGTTGAGCAATCAAATTAAAACTGAGTGCTCTGTTCCCCTTTGAGGATCCTTACGAGAAATAATCAGAAAACCAGATTCAGTTTAGGCAATAAAAACAAGATGGAAAGTGTATGAAACCACTCACTTTTCAGTAGAAACATGAACAGAACAACCCGAGACCCAGGACCAGCAGAGGAACCTGGTCTTTCCTTACATGAGCGGTGTTTCAGAAAAGTTTAAAAGGATTTTTGGGAGCTACCGCATACCTGTTTATTTCAAAGCTACTAATACACTCAGACAGAAACTCGTCTCGTGCTCAGAGCTGTAGATCGGTGAATCCGAACTACACAGCACAGATGAAGCACAGATCAGGCCCATGTTCAGCAGTGTATCTCCATCTGAATGAAAAGGGCCACTGGTTTGAGGCAACCAAGTTCACATTCTGGACAGTGAAGGCAAGTGGTTGGAGAGATGTGTCAGGGAAGCATTACATTTACAAATTAACTCACCCTCCCTCAACAGAGGACGAGGCCTCAGAAACAATCTGTCTCCCATTTATCACACTGCCCTTTAATCTATCCCAAAGAAGATCAAGACCACTTCACACGTCCAACTGACAAACACAATGACTCTGTAACAATGGAGGGGGAACTTGACGGTTCACACCTACTCACTACCCTCAGCCCTTCGTTCTCATAATGAGCCCATCATTTACAGGCAGGAGGGGAAAACTCACTGAAGGATAAATGTGTGGCCTTCAGCCAACCTCCAGACTGAAGAAGCTCCTGGAAGGTGGTGAAATGTTTCTACTGAAAAGAAGTCCAGTTGACATCAGTCAACCTTCAGACAATTTCTCTACAGCACTCACTTTTTACATACACAGGGACCTGAACAGAATTACATATATAACCTAGTCATACTTTAGAGACAAATGTCATCCTGTGTGATTCATAACTGTTTTCTTGTGTCTCAGGCATAACTCATTTTGTTCCAGCTGCAAGCTCATTTTCTTTTTTAATAAATTACCTTGGCACCAATAAGGCAACTGCATTTGTTTACTCATCGCTTGTTACTACCGTCACACGTGCAAGTGACAAACACCTTTTGAAATGCCTCACATGAGTAGACTGATGCTGGTAATTAGTGGAATAGATTGCCTGTTCAATGAGGTCGAAAACTCAGACTGTAATTACCAACGTCCCTGTTAAAGCAAAGAGCTGGGGCGCGTTTGTTAGTTTTACAAGCAGCAGCAAATGGTTCTGGTTCCACTTGTAAAATGTTTTTGATGCATCTTCACCGTTCAAATTAATACTTTGTGCTGTTGCTTGTTTTATGTTTTTTGAAAGGGTTTTGATTAGTGCATGTCAGTGAACTAAACCAAATTAAGCATGATTAGCTTGTTTACATGTCTATCAGTGAATGCCTGCTCTGTTGCTGTTTTCAGGATGTACCAGTCTGTGAAGCTGCTCTACTCCTTCGGGATTTTCATCACCTTTGCGCTGCAGTTCTATGTTCCAGCAGAGATTCTCATTCCACCAGTAGTGGCTCGCGTGTCTGAGAGGTGGGAGACAGCTGTCGACCTGTTGCTTCGGACCGTCTTGGTCATCTTCACGTGTGAGTACACGTCTAACTCTATCATGTAAATTAATGAGCTAAAAAACCAATCACGTGTCAGCAACTACTCGGATCAAAAACTTGGCTCAAACATAAAGGACAGAGGAGGTGAATCCGCTGTATATCCTCTTCCAGCTCAATCATTTGTGAATGAAGTGGTCACTGATGTGCTCTTATTGGTGGATTGATTCAAAAACCGTAGCTTGGACTGCCACTCTCCAGGAAACAGTAATTGGTTAGGAGTAGACAATGCTCTTTAAAATTATATTTCTGACCAGCTGTCACTTGAAGCGTGTATGTGAGCGTATTCTTTCAAGCCACAATATGTCTGGCTCTCTCATGTGTGACTTTTATCCTAGGTGTCTCTGTGATGGAGTAGGTTCCACGTGAATGGAAATAAAAGCCACGTGTCCTGTTAACTTGCATCTCTCCATCTGTTCTCCTCTCTCTCCTGTTTTCAAGCAGCAGTAATCAGTTTCCTACAATGCAGTGGTCTATGTATAGTAGCAGTACCCATCCGATTGCTACTGATTCTCATCCAGCCAGCTCTGTTGATTATTTAACTTAGTTGCCTCCATGATCAGTCTGCTGTGAGTCAGAGTGAATATCTTAAGGACTGCAGGAGTTTTACAGAATTGCATCTATTTGCTTTTGATGATGTGCAAAGAAGTATACACTAATCTTTTTTATTTATTAGTTCCCTAAGAAAATCTAAAGTAAGATTATTGCTGTGGTTTCAGTTTCTTCTAGAGCTGTGCTATGATTCTCCTCATGTAACACCTCAGTAACTCCAAACTTTGACATCAGGCTCCTTTGGACCGTTACGTCATTACTTTGCTTTCCTCTTGCTGTATGTTTGGGTTCATTGACGTGCTTCACAATTAATTTATGAACAATGACACATCTCCCTCTTTGTATGTAAACATCCAGAACTTATTCCAATCCTCACTTACCATTCATGAGCTTTTTGTGGACCTGTAAGAAAAAAGAAAAGCTTATAAGTAAACATGAGAAGCATCCAGTGGGAGGTCAGAATAGAATTTTTCCTATTTTCATTTAAAAGAGATGGCTTCCTACTTGTGGAGATATTCAGGTCACGCTTGTTGGCTGGAAATTAAAGAGCCAGGGCTTGACAGACCCAGAACACACAGGGACTCTGCATGCCACTTTGCCTCCTCAGGATCCTTTAGAGAGCGGGAGGACATGAAATGCTTATGAAGATGTTTTCCCTATTTCATTTCTTTTTCACTATTGGATCATGGTTGGTTTTACTTTCCTAATAAAATGTACAAAAATATTCAATTTTCGAAGAAGCTAAAGTTGGCCTGTTTGCAAATTTAATCAGGATGAGCTGTAATGATCTTATCGCGAGCCTGCTTTTCACTTTGAATACCCTCTTGTAGCAGGACGTGATTAGCGGCAGTGCTTCAATTCTGGATGGCAACACTAAGTGAGGGTTGGCTGTTGTTCTTGCTGCTGGTCAAAGAAAGGGGCTAAATGAGTCATTGAAAACAACTCGGTCAAATACAAGGAACTGAAAAGGTAATTAGGTTGCAGCAGGCACTGTGAAATCGATGGTCAGTCTACAGCTCAGGAACAGATGGAGCTCACATGCACGTTTTATTGGCTCTACAGAGAATAGGTGATGAGACGTAGCATGTTTTCATTAGTTTATTGGCTTTAATATTAGCAGCAGGATATTGAAATTAAGCTAAGTTTCCATTCATCACAATTATGTAAGATTTAAGAGAAAGCTCAGAAAGTGACCCATATGTGCAGACGTATGTAATGAATGTCACGCCTGTTACTGCTCCAACGTGTGGGATGTTTGTCTCTTTAGCGGAAAACTCAGCGTTTTGTTGTTATCACGACTCAACGTTTTCTATCACAACCAAGCATCCAACTTTCTTCATAGTGATGTAAATTGATTGGCTGTTTTAAATTAGGTTTAAGTTTTTTCCATCTTAAATAGAGGGTGTGAAAAAATGCATTGTAACTATAACTGTCCTTACTCTCTTGGGCATTAGTGAAATATGTAACCTGTGCACCCTGGGCAGTATACAATAGGTTCTATTCTCTGGGTAGGTGTTTTGTCTCCTACGCACTTGAAGTTAAGTGCTTTGCATAAAAGCCTCCATTAAATGATGCACATCTAAACCGCAATTTAACTCATGTCAGTCCGTGGGATGTTGAGAACGGTTCCAAATAATGTCGATACTAAATGTGGCAACCCCAAGTTGAGTTTGACACAGATGCTCACTTCTCCGCACCAGTAAGTGCTCAGACTGTTTAGAATGCACGGGCCTGATTACATAGCATTTATAGACCATGTAGGAGACCGTAACAAGGCGGAACCATGGGAACATATTAAAGTTCTACTCCCCTATTCCCACACATCTTCAATTCATTGCGGTTCTGTCCCACTGCACTTTGCATGCAACAAAACTTCAAATCACACCACGGCTATTGAGTTACAGGACCACGACTCTTGTTAGCCCGCGGGATCTTCATTTCTTCTATTGCCTGCGATTGGAGACTATGGAGAATTATGCAAATGACATTTACCACTGATCAGGGTTCTGCACATGCAGAAAGTGAATATCTAAATTCATACATGTGCTTCTTCAAGCCTGCAGGGTCATTTGCATGGCGGCATGTGGTTCGTGCGATGTGGAGAAGAAAAGACGTCCTTCCAGTGGAATCACTGATGGAAGCTTGAACGAAGGAGGCGAGGGACATGCTGCAACTGGAGCAGCAGCCGTGTTGCTTCTTCATGCACATCCACGTGCTGGAGATTGCCATTGGTTTAGAAGCAGGGTACAATGTGCGATTGAAGCAAGTGCAGCGTATGTACGGAGTGAATCTCAAAGTGAATGCCTCAGAGAGCCGTAGACTGAGTTCAGAGCAGATGTGTGTTCTTGACTATCCAGTGGGAGACGCTTTCGACTTTGTTACAGTACCGGTGTTTTATTTCACTGATCTGAGTTTGCCTCTCTTGGTCTTTTCTATAAGGTCATACAAGTGGGCAGTGAAAAACAGGCTGAGGCCTGAGGAGTCGTCTTCTGAAACACAAACTGTAATATTCACAGACACGATGTGCCGCTTGTGGAAGAGTAGATGTCTGGGATATTCATTCAGTCGGAAGTTTGTGTGGGAGTGATCAGTTTGGTGGTAAACTGCTTTTCAAATGGTGGTGGGAAATGTCACAGGAAGGTGTCGTCATGATTGAAGTCAGAAACGCATTCAGCCCATGCATTTTTCCATCTGCAGTAAGAAGAAATTCTTGTCTTTGCCTTTTATTTATTTCAGTTTGAGCTTAAACTGACCGATACGAGTTAAAAGAGAGGATAGCCCTCCACAGACTCTTTGCTCACTTCATGCTGCTGTGAAAGGTCAGTCCATTCCAGTGACGGCAGATTTCTTTTGAAGCAGGCACTCTATTTTAATTAGGTAGGCCGAGGGCTCCAGGAGCCTTATGGAGCAGCTACTGTTATTTTGGATCAGAGAACCTCTGAGTGGCAGCTGTAGGAATGCTACATGACTTCGCCTTGTTTCTTGCAGCTGTACAGTTCCTGCAGTGACGCTGTTGTTACAGGGTTTGACACCCGAAGGATGACTTCTTTGACTGCTTTGAACAGTTAATGGAACTCAAGCAGGTACTTTAGTCGCAGCTCTCGAGCAACATCACCTTGTTTTGATGGCTCTACAATGTGGAGTCTGACATTCACGCTCCTTCCTTTCACGTTTTGACTTCTCATCAACTCTGTCTGTGTCCTCTTCTTCGGTGCTGAGCAGATTCTCAGAAAACAGCTGTTTACTGCTGCCAAAAACAGGAGAGTGCTAAAATTGAGCAAAAATCAATATTGTGTAAAAGGCTAACACACTGTGTAGAGCTAGATGCCAGTTCTCTGTAACCCTTCATTTATTAATATACCAGTTCACTCAGTATTCACCCACAAGTTTGTCAGAACTTAATTCATCCCAGTACTTAAATTTGAGTTTTCAGCTTCCACTTCAGTTCCGCTTTTTGACACATTTCAGTGATAGAATAACACAGCGAAGCCCACCAACACGTCCCCCTTCACTACAGCTCTTTACCCCTCAGGTCTGAACTGAGGGCAGTGAATTGCACAGCACCAATTTTCTGTCATTATATTATTTTTCCACAAACAAAACCAGTGTTATCAGAATCATTTTCTAAGATCCTGTAATCACATAAATTATACCACTAATGGGGAAATTCAGCCCAGTTCTCGACCGTTCTCGTTTCTGTAATACTCCTCAATAGGTCTTTAAATCCACGACTTGTATTCGTGGACGCCTGCTGAGAAATAAGCCCCAGAACAAAGTCCTGTCTGCACAGACGCTATTTTTGCTGTACTGGCCATTTCATTTTTGCTTTGAATGTGCTTCCTTTGTGTGAGTCACTTTGCCACAGGCCTGAGCCAAGCAGCTAGCGTGTGCTGTTAAGCTGTTGATGGCTACAAGAGAGGACGGGAGGATGTCGCGTGAGCCCCCACTTCTTCTTGTCTTATTTTTTGTACTTCCTCCTGGAGCACAGTGGCACAAAGGTGGCGTGCCGCTGGGAATGCACGCTGCACGTTGTTGGACAGCTGTCATATTTTTACCTCCCAGGAACATGATGTGGGCACACGTTCACCTTTACGTGTTGTGGCGCTGATTCACTTCTGTTGTTTTGGCCTTTGCTTCGTGCTCGCGTTTCAATTCATGTGAGTCGTCACGAGTCTGTGAGGAAGTGAATCAAAGATTGTGTGCTGAGTGATGTGATGAACCCGCTGTTGCTTTAGGAAGGAACTATAGTAAGATGATTAGTCAACAAAACCTAATTATAAAATGAGTCAAAAGAACCAAAATTTCAATCAAACCCTTGGAAGTAACATAATTAGATGCAAACTAATTGAAAATAGTTACAGGCAGCACACAGGCAAAGAAGAAGTCGATATTATACACGTGATGGGCGACTAATAAAACAGCATCCACTTATCTGGGATCAGGGTTTCATCAGCAGAGGTTTTCTTTCATTTAGCTTCAAGAGCATTAGTGAGGTTCAGGTCACAATCAAAGGTCAAGCAGTTCCACTCCGATGGTTGAAAGCAGTCGACTTCAGGTCTCGATTCTTCCACGACCAACTGGAAGCCATTAGTTTATTGGTTAGTGGACAGTCATTTGGGACAAAATGTGGTAATGATATAATGTTTAATACTTTAGTTCACATATTTAAAAAAGACCATAAAACACTTAATTGTAGGCTTTCATTTTTATCTGGCACCATCTGAAAACGTGTGTGATTGTGCTATCAGCGGTGACATATCACCGCCACCCTTTGTCTGTTAACAGGCATTATCTCATCATTATCATTTACTCACAGCTGACACTAAAACCACTTCTAAATCTGACAGAACAGAGCAGCCCTCGATGTTCAAGGCACGTTTTTCAGCTAGTCCTATGAATGACACCTTCTATCCCCCAAAGATCCAAGGCAGCAGCGCGCTTTGAGTGTGAGCCGAGCTAAAAGAAGCGCAGCCGGAGTAGCTGGACTGGAGCAGGGAGGATTTGTGGCCTCAGCAGGGCCTCTTACTGGGTGGGGGAGGTCAGCCTCACCCTCCAACTCCACCTTCACTCTGCTCTTCTGTTTTCATCACCCTTCTCAGCTGTAAAGAAGCCTTAAATAAGCTAAGCATGAAGTGTATCCAAAAGACCCAATACAGAAAGACTTTCCTCGAGAACTCTTCCGATAATTGATCCTCCCTCTAAGCTTATGCTCCCTTGCGTTGTGCACCCTCTGACCAGTGGGCTCGGGCCGCTTTGACGGCTTTAATCATTCCTGAATTTGTTTTCTCAGGGGTTCCTCTTCACTCATAGATTCCACCAACAGCATCCATTTTTGTATGTTTTATTAACCAAATTTCTATCTTTTTTCGGTCATGTGCTGACACCTCACTCTCAGACCCGGGGTCTCGTTAAAATAAATAAAGTGGGTGTATCTAAGCTTATTAGCCTAAATATCACCGATGTGGCCATTTACATTTATTCTGATTCATTAATATAGCAAACACATTCAGCGTTTCAACATCAGAGAGGACTTCTGTCCAGAGAAAAGAGCCTGAGTTGCCAACATTTGATCTTCGACTATCCTCTAATCTTGCAATCAGCTGGTATAAAACATCACAGGACAGCTGAGCTGGGTAATGTGAGCATGCTGAGATAAGAGTACAGGACTTTGAAGTTTATAAAGCAAGAACACTTTCAGCATGAAAACGGTTTAGAAACTGCAGCGCAGCTTGACACACAGGGAAGTCAGCAGAAAGTCAAGCGGCACAACTGTCCCACCGTGACCCGCCGCGTTTGCTCCATCCTCGTTGACGGTGACAGGCAGGGCGGTACCGAGAACTTCAGCCGTGCGTTTCCTGGGCAGGACACGGTGCTGCACGGGACACGCTGCTGCACAGGACACTCAGGGAAAGTGTCATTAAAGCCTTTCTAACACTTTCAGGCCCTCAGAAATGTGAAGCAGCACCGAGGGCTCTTAAATGCGGACAGATCAGCGCGGTGTCCGACCAGAAAGGACGAGTCTGTCTTCTCCTCTGCCTTTGTTTGGGGAGGAGATGAAGCATCCTCTGGGAACCACTTGCCCATCCTGTCCTTTTGTCATTATTTCCTTTGTAGTTTTCCCAAACAGCGTACAGTTCAATATGTTTGTTCAAGAGAAGGAGCTTTTGACTTTTATCAATTAGGGTTTTTCTAAAGTACAGACAACTTCAAAGAGCTTTAGCCAATGCCCACTTTGTAAACACAAATTCTTGTCGTAGATATTGATTGTTCATGTCTAAACCCTGTTGTGGTTAGTTTGAAAGTTCTAAATTAGGTTCGACTCTTGTCACTGTATGAGGATATACAGCAGTTTTGATGCACAGACTCAATATAATACAATAAATAAGTTAAGTTAGTTTAGAAATAAGATGTCCTATGCTCAGGGTGATCGGTAGAGACCGTGACTGAGCGTAACAATCTCACATTCCCAGTTTCCAGCTTTTATTCATGTACTGTTTGTATCTGTTGCTTATGAAGTTAATAGCTTCAGATCTGAGTATCCAGTATTTGGATCACGTTGCCCATAAAATGGTGGCATGCTGAGAATAATCATAAACCTTGCTGTCCCCGGGGCGACTAACAGAGCTTCAGACATTTTGTTTTATTATCATTTGAATGAGTCACATTTATATCAATGCTTTTTCAGTGTCTGGACTTTTCAGCCCACCTCTGTCTCACCTCTGGATCACCGCTGCCTGCTCGTTTGTTTCCTCTAATCTTTGCTCGCTCTGGTGTACGTCAATTATTTCACATTATTGTTAGAGACGCCTGGATGTATTCATGCAGTGTCTCGTTTAGGATCCGCTCCCTCACAGCTGTGCAGTTTAGTCCTTTTACCCAGTTGTTCCCTTTGCTTTGGGTCGTTAGCGGTCGTCTGTGTTTGTCGTCGTCGCCCTGAAGCTTTTCCTCAGACTCACTTCACTGTCACTGTAGGTGCTTATTATGATGCTCACACATGAAATCCCAGCATCCGTTCAAGGCTAAATTTCTATTATTTGTTGTTTTTCTACACTTCACTCACAATTCACTCATTCATTCTTAAACTGCTGTAATGAATAGTGCTTCCTTTTTCTTTCTTTTATTCTGACATTTAATGTGTTCTTTGTATGAGTGAAATATCATGTTTACACACAATGTGTTGAATCACCTTGTTTCACTTTATTGTGTAGGTTTTGATTCTGGAATGTTTGGCAATGTGTTTCTTGAGCAGCTGTGCAACACTGGATGTGGTGCTGCAAATGGTGCAGTGCCTTATGCGTGTATTCATATTCGTCATATGTCATATCTGCCTGAGACTAACCTGTTTAGGATCTGAAGGCAGAACCCTTTAGCAGGAGCAGCTCGTCTTTCTTTAAGGGCTGGCATCTTCACGCTGAACTGAGTCATGAGCGATGACGCACTTCCCCCACCGCGTTTTCTTTTCGCAGGGATAACACGGCATCGTAAAAGGTGTTGCTTACCTTGGGATATGTTAGACTGGATGTGCATTGAGCCCGCAGCTCTAAAACTTTAATGTCTGTATTTGTTCCTTTCTTTCTTGTAATGTTTAAATGATTCAACTAATTAAATGTGTGTCTCAAAGTGAGAACCAAAAAACTTACTTTCCTACCAAAGTTGGGACATTTTCACAAAGCGAGGACATTTTGGCCGGTCCTCACTTCTTTGAAGGCCTGTTTGAGGGTTAAGATGTGATTTTAGGGCTGAGGTTAGAATTGAGGTTTGGTTCAGATTAGAGCAAAGGTTAGACACTGCCTTTAGTTGTGATGGTTAGGGTGAGGGTAGGGAAAGCATTATGTCAATGGAGGTCCTCACTTTGACATAAGTACAAGAATGTGTGTGCGCGTAGATGACCATCTAATCTAGGAAGCTCCTGTTGGAACCTCCCTAATGTGAAGCAGTGGTGCATTTAGTCTATATTAGCAGTTTTAATAGGCCTGGCTGGTATAAGGCAAAGTAACAGCATTATTTCTGGAGCTAAAAAAATACATTGAAGGTTTTTGGAAGGAGGAAGGAAGTTACATGAAGTTTTGTAATTTCAAATGACCACGAGCCATGATAAATTGCGTGGCTAAGTTTCATTAATGTACTTCCTGTCCCACTCAGCCAAAGGTTCTGGTTGCTCCTCCTGAGGAATAACATAGCCATGTGGAAGTGACCTGCACAGTCACCACCTCCAACCAAAGGATGTAACTGCATCACAAGGAGGTATTTGTACCTTTCCAGGGCGTCAGCAGAGACCCCTCCTCAGGGGTGTGTGTGAGGTTCTTGTCTATTGTGTACTGTATCCACAGTGACTCATTCTGGCTCCAGGTGCTGAACATGAACATGCATCGTTACACTAGAAGCTTGTCAAACAGCCTTATAGTGTCCAGCCGCGATACTGGATAAAATGGATTGTACATCGTCGAAGCTGATGATTTTAATTTTGGGAAGAGGTTGTTGAGTAGACAGCTGGGTCAGATGCACCAGAGGCTCCAATAGGGAGCATGGCACAAGCCCACAGGAGCTAATCTGGCACCAGTAGAGGTGTGAGTATTCAGAGTGGGCTTTGTATCAATTACTCGCCTTCTCAGTGTGAAGCCCTTCATCTAAAGCATCTACTGTTTTGGAAAGGTGTCGCCTTGTAGTCTGACTCAGCACAGTGGACGCGAGTGAGGAATGGACCAGAGATGGAAGATGAGGTGTTTGATGTCAAGTTGATGATTACACATCGTGACTGTTTGAGAGTAGAGGACGGTTTGTGACTACTTATTTTCATGCATTTCCAGCATATGGTGGATGTCAGTGACCGGGTGGACTAAAATAAGGCGCTCTGTGGTTTGAGTATTTCGAGGAAAACACCGACAAGGCCCCATCACCTAGTTTGTCCTGTAGAACAGTGTAATGATGTAGGCCATTACAAAGAGCTGCCAACAGCAAGGACAGTCCACTATAGGATTTATATAAGAGGAGTGACAATATCTGCAGCAATGCATGAAGTTTCTCAAGGCAAAGTCATTCGGCTCTGAACAAAAAGCTGGAAGAAAGGGGCTCCGTGCACACAGCGGCTGATAGAGAAGCAGCAGCTAGCAGCTAATGTGGCGCGGTTCCTTCTGGAGGCTGTGCAGGTCTAATCCACAGCCACAAAGTCCCTGTTTGAGGTTCTTGATCGCTAACGTCATGAGAACCTTGTTCCTACGCTGATTTCCAGGTTTTTATCTTCCAGGTATGTGGAAAAACTGAATTCTGTTCCACAGTATGTTTGGCTGCAGGGATCAGATCGGACCCAGACCCCCTGATCATCTGGTCACTGCACATCACATGTCTGTGCTGCTTTATCCCCGTGGCCTCATTGAACTGGGAGACTTTTGTTTAGTGCTGCATATGAATGCTATTTTCTCCCATTCAGGGTTTCTTAATGAGGTTGTGTGCTTCAAATGGAGACCGGAGCAGCTCAGTGGAGGTTCACTGGTACATACAAAATTAATGCGCTTTTGTGAAATGAAACATTGACATTCAGCGAAGGAGATCAGAGGTGCTATTCCATTCACCCAAAGACATTTATTTAACGATTATGACTTTTATTTTGACGGTATTTCCTGGTTAAATTGACCATGAGACATGAATCATTGAGGTCTAACAGTCCATTTTGCTGAAACGCTGATCTTGCTAATTTGTTGAGGCATTACGGCTTCGCCTGCTCCAGGAAAGCTGCCTGAGGTTGTGCAAGTTCGTGCTCTGCTCCGTTTGGTGGAGAAAGTGTTTTTAAGCCAGCGTTTTACTTTTCCCTGGAGACTCGGCGAAGTTCAGTCGTTGTGCTGCAGCTCGTGGCTCCACGCTGAGCAGCTCCACTCGAGGCTAATGAATATTGGCATATGTAGACCTTGACTGCTCGCCTGCTGTTGAGCTCAGTTAAAATGGCCCAGGAGTCTCCTGGTGAGACTGAGGTAAAGAAAGTACCTGCTGACAGTCCAAAGGCAGCTGGACCACCCACCGTCTTCTTACCGCTGAGTTAGTCTTTAATATTTATTTCCTGCCTGTTAAAATTGCCTTGGCCGGTTCAGTGTGTGTTAGTGACCGAAGCTGAGAACGACTGGTTCAGCAACATGTGTTTATCTGCGTAATAGTCAGCTGAGTCTGACAGCTGAGACCTTTTACAGGTACTGTAGATGAGGTCTTTTTCCTCTTTTCAGGAGGAACTCCTGCTGATGCTTTGCAAGAATTGACATTTTTCTTAATGATTCTGTCTCGTATTGACGTGTTTTAGAAATATTCAGACCTTTAAATACATGAAACTAGAGCAAAGATGTGGATCTATTCTTTGTCAGTTCATAGAAAAGCATCTATGAATGTACTGGTTCCTTGCTGTCCATGAGATAATAAATGAGTCAAACGCCTGCAGGTTGTTTAAATTCTTCTTTCTGGATCTTAACTGGACTCCAGCTGCGGCAAACGTCTGCATGTTCATGTACTGACTCTGGGTGATGTGGTTCTGTTTGTGTTCTTCTAATGTCAAAGCTTTTGAACCAAAGCGTTTGATGATGTAAGACGTTCCCGCAGGCTCTTCTCACCTACAGCATCTCCTTTGATGACCACAACTTTAATCTGTAACCACTTCATCATTAAATGTGTATCTGCAGTTGCATGTGTTCAGGTCAGTGGTTGTTTGCACTGATTGGAGTTGGTTCCACGTTACTTCACGCTGCAGAACAAACGCTCCTCTGTCAAACACTGACTTTACCTGATGTCCTCCTTCCTCCTCCTTCGCTGACACCTCTCTGAAGGAGTCGAGTGCTGTGAGGAGGCCCCGAACAGGGTCAAGTACTGGCTCATGCTTTCTTTGGGGGGAGCTTCTCCAGCCAAATTAGTGTGCAGGGAGCGCTCGCTGCTGGGCTCTGAAGCTGCTGATGCTCCCCGCGCTGCCTCGTCTCGGGGGACAGCGGTCGCTTCAGCTGCAGCTTGCGCTTCATTTGCTATGAAGGCTGTGCGTTCTCCACAGGAATGTCCGTCTCCCTGCGCCGCATCGCCCGCCTCGCTTCATGGGGTGTGAACCCTCTTCAGTGCGAGGCCGGGGCTTAGAAGTGACAGGTGTGCTCCCAGGAGCTCGTCTCAGGAGCGCCCGACCTTGACGTTACACAGAGGTTAATTTGACAGAATGTGTTAACGCAGTTGATCGCGGTTCAGACAGTCCTTCATCAGCTGCTGCTAATGGGTGTTCAACATTAGAGAGAACCCGTGCCCGGCTCATCACGTCTCCATCACGTCTCGCTACGGGGGAGGATGAGCTCCGCAGTAACAGAGCAGCCCCGGCGCTGTTTATGCCCGTCTCCATGGCAACCGCTAAAGGTGACTCAGGTCCCCAGGGGCCGTAGCAACATGGTCACCGCTCCTGCTGACACGTGAAACGCAATCCTTTCACCTGCTGCTTCCTCCTGTCACCGAGCAGCGCTGCCCTCGTCCTCAGTCTCGTCCTCCCCCTGTTCACCTCATTTCTCCTTCCTTCCTTCCTTCCTTCCTTCCTTCCTTCCTTCCTTCCTTCCTTCCTTCCCCTGCATTTTTAATCCTCTTTGCCCTGTCATCCTCCGTAGTTTTCTGCCACTCGTTCAATTGTCTTTGTTCTTCTTCTGCGATAGATGTTGTCATGGATGGTGCTCCCTCCACAAGCGGAGCTGTTGATGCTGCAGCTCCTGTAACGTCCTACAGGCCGATGCTTCATATTGAAGTCTAAACCTGCACCCGGGTCTCTCTGTGTCCAGGTGCTCTGGCCATCCTCATCCCGGAGCTGGACCTGGTCATCTCCCTGGTGGGCTCGGTCAGCAGCAGCTTCCTGGCGCTCATCTTCCCTCCCGTGCTGGAGGTCATCGCTTTTCACACCGAGGGTCTGTCTCCAGTGAAGATGGGGCTGAACATGGTCATCAGCGCGGTGGGATTGGTCGGCTTCCTGGCAGGAACCTACATCGCCATCGAGCAGATCATCGCCCGTAACGCCCTCAAACACACAGACACGTTGTCCTCATACCTGGTCCTGTGATCACCACCGGTGGAAGCAACCACCCAGTGGATATTAGCAGTCAGGAAACCTTACTATTACACTTTCTGTCTTTGTTATGCTGCTGTGGGATCTGGGAGACTCACGTTCATGGGACAATATGAAGCTGTAAGGATTTGTGGTGCTTGTGTTTCATCATGTCTACTGCTGTACCCTGACAGTCTATTAACGCCAGACATTCACCGCAAACTAACATTAACATGCCATGAAATATTGAGGGGATGTAATTAGAGTTACTTACAGCCTGAACACAGTGATGTTTAATATTTAACCAAAAAGAACTACCTCAAAACTGGTAACAATTTGATCCTTCAATTAACAAAAACATCCAATCAGCACATTACACACTGATGCTGAAATTGGACTCTAAACCTCAGACCAAAGAGTTTGACATCATATGAACTAAAAAGGAAGAATATGTCACTTTTTTCTTTAAGCTTTGATTTATGCCTTATTCAGCGATGTGGAGAATTACGTTGACTGTAGATATAGAGAAAAACAATTCACCAACTAAATCAAGTAACTGTAAAGGAAGGAAGGAAGGAGTGGAGTAGGTGAGATAAAAGCTCTGAACCAGGAGCCTCGACGAGTCAGAAACACGCGTTATGTTGAACTAGTTGAGCAGCGAGCGTCTCCGAACCATGTGCTCCGTGAGAGCAGAGGCCGAAGGACGGTTTGATTGTCAGGCTTTGCTGCGTGTTCATCGGAACGGGCAGCGAAGGGCAGCTTCCTCATCCTCCTCAGCTCAGTGTGGATCTTCATCATCATCATCACTGACCTACTGTCTGTGTTCAACATTGCTTTATTTTGAACTATTCTCTCAAGTCATAAGAGCCTGGGGAACACATTCTTCTCTGGAGAATGCACTTGAACACTTGATGATAATAAAACAAAAGGGAGGAAATATGTTGTTGTCTGTGGTCGTGGTCAAATCAGGAAATCAAAAGGAAAACGGAATCAGAAACCGATGCTCAGAGGCTCAGTGTGTGGACGTTGGGCCGGAGTCTTCTCTTATCACCACATCCCCCACACACCTCAGTGTGTGTATCAGCGTAGTTGTACTGGATTCATGCACAGGTTCATGTTGACTCCATGCTTATTTCAGTGTCATGTTTTAATGTATTTGGTAAATTAATGTTTGTATTTTTGAATTTTTTATTCAAACCGCATGCTTTTATAAAACTCACAGCTAACCTCACCTTGATTCTGCATGTAATGTAATATAATGTAATATATATGTGTAATATAAAACAAAGGTTTTATTTACAAGTTGTAGTTGTTGCAGGATTCCTAAAATAAAATGCAGCCTGTGCTTCAGCGTCGAGACGTCACATTTTTCAGCTCCGGTCCCGTCCAGGTTCTGCTTGGCTTTAGATTAGACGCCTTGACTGCAACACGTGCTGATGTATGTGTTCACCCTGCTTTTATTTTGAAGGTGCAGTCGATCCACTGCAGCGTGAACGGACTCACCTCTGGGCCCGTTTCTCGTTTCCTGACACTTGACTCTTGTTTTTCTCCTCGTCTTTCTTTTCTTCCTGAGATTTTTATTGAAATTCCATCTGTCCATCAAGTGTCTTTTAATGTGTGCTGTTGATTTCAACTCTCAAGTCTGTTTTTACTGCTTTTTTAAATAGACATTCTACTGCTGTAAAAGTCTCCCTTTTTCCACCCGGTGTTTTTTTGTTTTCTCTTCTTCTGTATCTTGAGATGAACCAGTTCATGTTCTGAGCAAACAATGAGCAGATAATAGTCAGAAGTAGCACGTAGGCTGGTGGAGACGCCATTGTCCTCTAGTTAAACTGTGTTTCTCAGCGTGTGAAGGCTGTCGGAGCCGATCCACAGTCAGACACACAGAGAAGGCTTCGCACAGCGGGGAGCGCCTTCGCTGCTTGACTTTCCAAAACAATCGCGTGACGACTCAGATGGTGAAGGTTTGAGGAACTCCAGGTCGCAGTTGTCACGATTCATGAAGTGACGGAAGGCAACAATTCACCACTTCCTAACGACGTTCCAGCGCCTTCGACTGACACAAACCAAAGGCAGCACATCTGTATGAGTCAGTGTAATTCAGTGTGTGTCCTTTAATGTCTCATCATCAGTCTGGGGCTCGAACACACTGCGAACTGATCAAACTCACTCAAATGAAACTTGATGACTTTGTGTTGCTACTCGCATGAACGCAGACGCTGTAGTTTCAGAGTTTTCGGTGTTTGAACGAAGCTTCATTGTGAAACGCTGGTACTTGGTTTGTGTTGACTTGTTCACGTCCTTCCAGTCGTTCACCTTTTGTTTCTCTCTCATCAGGCCTTTTAGTCTTATTTGCTTTTGCTTCTTGCTGGTGCCGATGATGGAGCTGAACGCAGTCTATCAGCACCGACCATCACGCAGCATTAGTGCCGGCGGAATCACACTCATCAATATTGATCCCAGTTCAATCAAGGAGGCCCAGTTGTAAGTTTTTAGCTTGAGCTGATGTGATTTTATCGGTCAGCGCTGGAGCAGCTGAGTAAACAAGGAAACACAAGCTACATGTGTGTAGACAGGTTCTGCTGCCGCTGGAGGTTCATGGTCAAAACCTCTTTTGTAGCTTCGTCTCTGAACATCAACAAACACCTTTAATTATTCACCTCCAGCCGCAGGACTGCAGGCTTCTGTGCACGCGAGCTGCTCCTGAGTCGTGCTGTAAGTGCAGCGCTGGGCTGGAGGCGCCTCCACCAGACAGGACTCAGGGTTTCAGCAGCTGCTGCTCTCAGTCACAGGCAGGGTTGTTTTTTTGTGTGAATCCATCTGTCGCACATGTAAATAAACAAAAAGTGCAGCTTTCAGACGGGCGACAGCGGGAGCAGGTTTCTCCTGAGGACTGAGGGTTCCGTCACTGAGGAGCCGAGGAGCTGAGGAGCTCAGGCCCGGCCTTTGGTTTCCTGCTGGTCGCTGCTGGTGGAGCGCTTCACGTGTCCCGCAACAATAAGACAGACAACTCATCTGTTCCTGTTTTAATTGAGGTGAAGGGAGCGTTTGCTGAGTTCACTGGACGTGAGCGGATCATGAACAGAGACTTGTGGCTGCGGCTGGTTTAAACCACAGAGGTTAATAAAGTGGTTGAAGGAGCAGAAGGAGGACGTGTTGCAGACGTCTAATTGATTTTCTTTCAGAAATGACCACTGAGCGATTCAGCGGACGATGGGCTGATTTCTTTTAATCTCTCTGTCTTTCTCCCAATCGGTAAATGAGAACCTGCAGCTCCGACGTGTCTTTTCACATGATGATCACGCGGTGAAACCAGAAGCTGCTGCTCATTCACGCTCCGTCTTTGTGTGTTTCCATCGGGTTTCAGGCTGCCAGTCGTGGTAGTAGCTCGGCCTGAGAACACAAGCCATTCTGAGCGGCTGCTCCTTGTGTTTGAGCCGCGCAGCCTTTGTTACTGCGCTGCAGGATGTAAATGCAGAATGAAGACCTTGGCGCTGCTTTGAGTCCGTCTTCACATGTTTGTCCCTGACCTGCAGCTGCTTTTCAGTCCAAGTAATCCATTCGCAAAGGGACCAAGAGGCTCCAAAGGGTTAATGCTCCTCTGTGAAGCTCCGAGCTGCACTTATGCTCAGCCCCAGATAGAATTTCATTAACCCGCGTGGAAGCAGGCGTCTCTCATGTGGACCAATTTGTCCACACAACAGCGCTGTGCATTTTAGATAAGACGCCTATTACTGCGCCTGCATGTTCGCTTTGGCTGCCGAGGAAACGCTCGGGGGACGGAGGCGCTGCGATCGACGAGGAGTCCTCGTCCTCTTCCTCCTCCTCCTCCTCCTCATCATCGTCCTCCTCCTCCTCATCCTCCTCCTTCTCAGTGTCCTCCTCCTCAACATCCTCCTCCTCCTCCTCCTCCTCCTCGTCCTCGTCCTCCTCCTCATCGTCCTCATCCTCCTCCTCCTCGTCCTCCTCCTCAACATCCTCCTCCTCCTCCTCCTCGTCCTCCTCGTCCTCCTCATCGTCCTCATCCTCCTCCTCAGCATCCTCCTCATCCTCAGACTCGTCCTCATCGTCCCCCCCCCCCCCCCCCCCCCCCCCCCCTCCTCATTCTCCTCCTCCTCCTCATCGTCCTCACCCTCTTGCTTCTTTTCCTCCTCTTCCTCCCCCTCCTCTTAGTAGCCTGCTTAGTAGCAGACCCCCAAACCGGGCACATAACACACTTTGATAACACCCATTCAGTACTTTCTAATTAGTTTTAAACTCAGCCCTATTCAGTCACACAATGCAGCATGTGACACAAACATAATGTGTGACATTAAAGGTGCTGTGTTTAAAGTCACATGTTTGTTGTGTACATGGAGACAGTAGAGAGGAAGGAAGGAAGGAAGGAAGGAAGGAAGGAAGGAAGGAAGGAAGGAAGGAAGGAAGGAAGGAAGGAAGGAAGGAAGGAACAGAACCCAAGCAGGCTGGAGCCAGAACAGGACACGAGGCCTGACGGTGTTCAGACCCTGTAAAGTCGCCACATGGTCTGTGTCTCCGACCCTTTGACCTTGTGTTCTCTCTCTGTCCCATCAGCTCTCGGCCGAGGCCGATGTCGGCCCTGAGCCGGTGCTGCTGGGAGTTCATATCATTCACTGTCATTGCAGCCGGGCGGTGAGTAAACCCGTGGCCGGTGCTGCTCAGTGTTGGAGGACAGGGCTCCGTCAGGAGAAGCGGCTCCTCCACCAACGGCTCACTACCAACGGGCAGATCAGGAAGCGTCCCCGAGGACGCTGGGCTTAAAGGATTTGCTGCTCTTATTTCTCATCTTCAGAAAGCTGCTTTCCATTTCAAACCTGGGGAGAGCTGAGCTGAATGCGTATTTCAGTTTAAGAGGATGATTGTTTCTTTAGGAACGGTGGTGGTTTGGTGTGAGCGATGCTGTGGGAGGAGAAATGTATTCCTAACATTAATGATATTCATACAGTGACCAGCGTATGCGACGGCTCCTGCTACAGACCGATTGGGAGGCGGGCGGAGGCTCCGGGTTCTGAACGCTCCTCCGTCGTTGAGGCTTCGCCTGCTTTGGCAGAATGTGAGGCTGAGGTCTGAACTAACGTCTTCTTGGGGCCGCAGACACAGATGGACGTGCAGGTGAAGGTGAAGGTGGAGGTGGAGGTGAAGGTGAAGGTGGAGGTGAAGGTGGATTGAAGGTAGAGGTGAAGGTGAAGGTGGATTGAAGGTGGAGGTGAAGGTGAAGGTGGAGGTGAAGGTGGATTGAAGGAGGATGTGAAGGTGGAGGTGAAGGTGGAGATGAAGGTGGAGGTGAAGGTGAAGATGGAGATGAAGGTGGAGGTGAAGGTGGAGGTGGAGGTGAAGGTGCAGGTGAAGGTGGATGTGAAGGTGTGTGGAGGTGGAGGTGCAGGTGGATGTGGAGGTGCAGGTGGAGGTGAAGGTGGAGGTGAAGGTGAAGGCGAAGGTGAAGGTGAAGATGGAGATGAAGGTGGATGTGAAAGTGGAGGTGGAGGTACAGGTGAAGGTGCAGGTGGAGGTGAAGGTGAAGGTGGAGATGAAGGTGGATGTGAAGGTGCAGGTGGAGGTGGAGGTGAAGGTGAAGGTGAAGGTGAAGGTGAAGGTGAAGGTGAAGATGGAGATGAAGGTGGAGGTGAAGGTGAAGGTGAAGATGGAGATGAAGGTGGAGGTGAAGGTGAAGATGGAGATGAAGGTGGAGGTGAAGGTGGGGTGGAGGTGGGGTGGAGGTGGAGGTGCAGGTGCAGGTGGATGTGAAGGTGGAGGTGAAGGTGAAGATGGAGATGAAGGTGGAGGTGAAGGTGGAGGTGAAGGTGGGGTGGAGGTGGAGGTGAAGATGGAGATGAAGGTGGAGGTGAAGGTGGAGGTGAAGGTGGATGTGAAGGTGGATTGAAGGAGGATGTGAAGGTGGAGGTGAAGGTGAAGATGGAGATGAAGGTGGAGGTGAAGGTGGAGGTGGAGGTGAAGGTGCAGGTGAAGGTGGATGTGAAGGTGTGTGGAGGTGAAGGTGAAGGTGGATTGAAGGTGGAGGTGAAGGTGAAGGTGGAGGTGAAGGTGGATTGAAGGAGGATGTGAAGGTGGAGGTGAAGGTGAAGGTGAAGTGGGAGGTGAAGGTGAAGGTGGAGGTGAAGGTGGATTGAAGGTGGAGGTGGAGGTGGAGGTGAAGGTGAAGGTGAAGGTGGAGGTGAAGGTGGAGGTGGAGGTGGAGGTGCAGGTGAATGTGAATGTGAAGGTGGAGGTGAAGGTGAAGGTGAAGGTGAAGATGGAGATGAAGGTGGAGGTGAAGGTGAAGGTGAAGATGGAGATGAAGGTGGAGGTGAAGGTGGAGGTGGAGGTGAAGGTGCAGGTGAAGGTGGATGTGAAGGTGTGTGGAGGTGGAGGTGGAGGTGCAGGTGGATGTGAAGGTGGAGGTGCAGGTGGAGGTGAAGGTGAAGGCGAAGATGGAGATGAAGGTGGATGTGAAAGTGGAGGTGGAGGTGCAGGTGGATGTGAAGGTGGAGGTGCAGGTGAAGGCGAAGGTGAAGGTGAAGATGGAGATGAAGGTGGATGTGAAAGTGGAGGTGGAGGTGGAGGTACAGGTGAAGGTGCAGGTGGAGGTGAAGGTGGAGATGAAGGTGGAGGTGAAGGTGGGGTGGAGGTGGAGGTGCAGGTGAAGGTGGATGTGAAGGTGAAGGTGAAGGTGAAGATGGAGATGAAGGTGGAGGTGAAGGTGGGGTGGAGGTGGAGGTGCAGGTGGATGTGAAGGTGGAGGTGAAGGTGAAGATGGAGATGAAGGTGGAGGTGAAGGTGGAGGTGAAGGTGGATGTGAAGGTGGGGTGGAGGTGCAGGTGGATGTGAAGGTGGAGGTGAAGGTGAAGATGGAGATGAAGGTGGATGTGAAGGTGGGGTGGAGGTGGAGGTGATGTTCCACAGACGTTCCAGCCTGAATGAACGAATCCTCCCACTCTCACAAGGTGAAGCACAAACACGTTCTACCAACCTAGAAACTGAAACACTTCCATGTTCATGACGTTAGAAACACAGTGCTACTGTTTCCACCTCCCAGTTTCTCGTCTTGTTCTGACGCGTCTCCTGGCGGCATCTGATCTGGGCTTCATTCTGCTCAGACTCAGAACCAGGACTGAGTCCTCCCATGTGACCTCACACCTGGACTCCCTTTGGTCTGATCCAGCCTGGTGCTGCTCCCTGTGTTGATCCAGCTCTGGAAAAACCAGATTATGAAATGAGTTTGTTTGTTTTGTGGTCCTGGACTCATTAAAAGTGATAAATACCAGCGAGCGTCTGGAAACACCTCCAGCTTCTTTCCGGACGGTGCTGATTTCATTCTTTGTCTTTGCCTGCTCTGGGTGAAGCCCCTGGAGGGACGGACCCTGAGCTGTTGACACTTTAATAAAATCCAATTCATTGGGAGGCATTTCATTAAGGAGGAAACAGCTGCGTTCGTCTCCCGCTCTGATTTATTAAACTCATGTTACACAAACAGCTGCAGGCAGCGAAGTGCGAACACGGTGCGGTCATGAATCTGTCCTGTACAGTAGACGTGATGCATGTCATCACGCTGTCAATCAAACGGCTGGACTGATGATAACGATGATGGTGATGATGGTGATGATGGAAGATGACGATGATGGTGGTGGTGGTGATGAAGATGACGATGGTGATGATGGTGACGGTGATGATGGTGGTGGTGTGATGATGATGATGATGATGATGATGATGATGATGATGATGATGATGATGATGATGATGATGATGATGATGATGATGATGATGGTAGTTTTGGTGATGCTGATGATGGTGGTAGTGGTGATGATGATAATGATGATGATGATGAGACGGGTTCGGGCGGCGCCCCTGATGCCGTCGTCCTCGTGACATCATCCGACCTGACGCACGTCTTTGTTATCGCATTTCCTGTTTGAATGTGTTAAAGTGCTGCTTCTCGAGCGAAGGAGGATGAAAGTGGGGGAAGATGAGATCACCTTGTGCCTCCTCTTCCTCGCGCTCTCATTTTTTCTCACAGCTTGGACAATGAGTGAATGCATTTCTTTGCTTGTTCTCCGTCCTTTTATCCCATAACGCCTCATCCCCTCTCATCTGTTCTCCATTACTCTCCTCTGCCTCATTGTGTTTCCTCTTTCTGTCTTTCTTCCATTTTCACCTTCTCTCCACATTGTCATTTTTTCTGCAGATGCTTTTGTTGAGTAGTTCTTAAATTGAATTTCCCTAATTGGCAGAAGGAAACATATGGACACGTTGCTTCAGAGCCGAGGCTGCAAAAGTCTGGGAATGAATCGTCACCTCAGGCTCAACGTGAACTTGATTTAATTATCTTTAAATCAGCTTTTAGTTTGGCAGAGAAAATAGTGATCAACTTTCTGTGTCTCGTGTTTAAGGCGGCTGTATCTTTACACTCAAACAAACAGTCTGTGAAGACGGCTTCTGGCACAAATGAGTTAAAAAGCTGCTCGTGTGTTTTCCTGTTTGTGATTTCCTGCCTCCTCTCCTTTATCTCCTCCTCTCCGGACGCGTCCCACCTGCACAAGCGTTTATCTGCTTTAGCGGAGGCCGCGCCGACAGCTGAGTGAAACCAGCACAGATCCGTGTTTGAAACGGCCCAGTGGGCGACTGGTTATGTATATTAGCAAAGACATGTTTCCAATTTACAAGCGAGCGAGGCCGTGCACATCAGGGGGTAGAAAAGCTATTTCCGCAATGTCACGATAGCTTTGCTGCTGTTGTTTGCAGGCGTATTTGTATGCAGCACCTCCTGCACTGTACATCAGGGCTCTGGAACCACATGCCACATGTGATGGACGTCTGTGGCAGCTGTTTCCAGTGGAAAACAGCCGCCGGCAGCAGTGGTGGCGTTAAATGTGAGAATGACCTGAAGCAGCCGCACGAATGAGCTCACGGAGCCCCAGCGTTTCAGCGTTTCTGTCTGTTTAAGGAGCAAAGCGCTGGTTCTGTGACCAGGACTCGCTGTGGTTTCATCCAGTTTACACTCAGAGCTTTATTTCATCTCGCTGATAATTTGTCAGTAAATAAAAGTTTCCAGTGTTTGCAGCATCAGGAGGTCAGAGTGAACTCCCACCCTCGCCGTAGAATGAGACAAAGGCCACGAAGCTCTGATCCTGAGAATAAAAGCACAGACTCACAGTGAACGTTGGTTTATTAAGGGCTCAGCATGTTTCTGTCTCACATTACAGACATTCAGTGGACGCGTCCTCCACAGCGATGTGCAAAAACAGCGTATGAAAAAGGAAACGGGTACATTCTCAGTCCGAGTGTGACCGACCGTCTGCCACACACAACACATGCACGCACACACACACAACATACACTCGCACACATGCGCGCACACACACACACGCGCACACACAACACACACACACACAACATACACTCGCACACATGCACACACACACACACAACATACACTCGCACACATGCACACACACACACACACAACACATGCACGCACACACACACATGCACGCACACACACACAACACACACGCACACACAAATAACAAGAAGATCATTGCACAGATGTTTTAGCATTAAAAGAAAAAGGCCGCTGCTGTAACTCATGGTGTCACAGTCACTTGATGATGATGTCACAGACGAGCGTCTTGTACAAATAACATGTTGTATAAATATGGTCTCATCATGGGACCCATGCCGTGTTTATTAAAAGTCAGTTCCTTTCATTATGTAAACTGCGATGAGTTGTGCTTTAGGATGTGGAACACGTTGCTTTGGTAACGAAACGGACCAGAACCACAGAACGTTTCCAGTTGGTTTTAGGTAAATAAATAAATGAGATCGTCACGAGAAGTAAAACCTACAAAACCTGTGAAAAAATGAACGTAAAACAAAGCAAGCAACGTTGTTTAAAGGTTGACTTATATTTGCTTTTCTTCATTTGATACAAAAAATTATTAAAAACTGAGACTGGAAACGAGACCAAACTCGTGGAGCTTCGTCCCGAGCAGGAACATTAATCTGAAGCTCACAAATAACGTGTCTGATTAAAAGCTGATTTTAGAATTCAAATCTGAATCAAGTGCTTCTAGTTAATGAGCTGGAGGCTCCACCTCCACCTGTGTTTATACTGACTCTGCACTTAGAGTCAAACTGAACTGTCGGATGGTTGAAGCTTAGCATCAACGCTGTTCTGGGATCGGTTCTGTCTGCTCAAACACAACTCCAACATCTGGACCTGCTGATGTCACGATCACAGCTTCTTCAGCAGCGTTAACACAGTGACGTGGTCCCAAAGCGGAGTCTCGTGTGTAAAGTCTGGGATCGGAGCCCAGAGGGTGAACTATGGGAGCGCTGTATTGCTTCTGATTGGCTGAGACGCGGCCGAGCGAGTCCCTCCACCGCGAGCTGCTCCTGCCTCAGGTCAAAGGTGATGACGTGGAGGAGGAACGAACCACGGACCCACGGAACCACGGACCCCAAGAGACGTCTGAGTCAGAGCGTCTTCTACGTGTTTTAATCTGTCGTCCAATTGTCAAACATTTTTAATATTAGAGTCTATTTACTTGTTCCATTGTTGTCTGTGTGGTTTTGAATCTCAGACTCAGAACAGATCAAACAGAAAAAAGAAGTTTAATCTGGTCCCTTGTGGTTCACATTAGCGTAATAGAGTTCTGTATTTGTTCTAGTTGGATCAGACGCTCAGCGCCGCGGTTCCGTGTCCGTCCTCCTGGTTTTGAGGCCTCTGAGGGTTTGCTTTGTCCAACATCATAAACTTGTTTTTAAAGTAAATTCTGGAGATGAAGCGAACTCATTTGAGTCTCGATGGGAGTTTACGTTAAGGCTAAATGTTTGAAACCGCGCGTTCACCTTTAATCACTGCTTGATTCAGACGTGCATCACGCTGCGTTGCCTTCACACACAACAAACACATCTGCTGCTGAGCCAAACCCTCCTCGTTGTGAAGTCTGTGCTCGTTGGTTTACTCTTCTGTGAACGAGGTCCCAGTCCTTTAAAACGTAAGAGCAACGGAGCAATAATGGTGTTTCACAGGGGAGTGTGCATCAAAAAAACCACGAGGCGGAGATGATCACAGTGTTTGGATAATCCGTCGTCAGACTGGAGTCTTACTAAGTTAGGAGTCTGTGTGAAGTGTTCCCTGAAGGCCCCACGGACTCCGTCCCTCCTCCCTGTTGGAGGTGGGTCTCTCTCAGCAGTGGAACTTGAAGATGATCAGCAGGATCCTCTTGTACTCCTTCCTGAAGTTGTGGTTCAGGACGCCGTAGACCACGGCGTTGAGGCAGCTGTTGAAGTAGGCCATGAAGTAGCTGGCGGTGAACAGCCACTCGGGGATGGCCCGGCTCAGCCGCGGGTCCAGCGCCACCGCCAGCCCGATCAGGTTGAGCGGCGCCCAGCACACGGCGAACAGCACGAACACCACGAACATGGTGAGGAAGTTGCGCAGGTCGTGCGGCTTGATCTTGGGCCGCGAGTCCGGCTTGACCCGGCGCCGCACCCGGATCACCAGGATCCAGATGCGCAGGTAGCAGTAGGTGACGATGCCGATGGGCAGGATGAAGTGCACCACCACCACGGCGATGGTGTAGAGCGAGCTGACCGACTGGGCGAAGGTGCAGGAGTAGACCCGCGGGTCGTACTGCAGCGACTCCACAAACCAGTTGGGAACGATGGCCAGGATGGTGAGCGCCCACACCAGAACCACGTAGCACAGGGTGTGGCTGCTGGAGAACAGCTTGTCGTACTTGAGGCTGTGGCAGATGTAGCAGTAGCGGTTGATGGCGATGCCGGTGATGTTGAAAATGGAGCCGATGACGCTGAGGCCCATGAGGAAGCCGCTGATCTGACAGTGGATGTAGCCGGCGATCCAGCCGTCGTGGAAGATGGCGCTCAGAACCAGCGGGTACGGGTAGATGGCCACGACCAGGTCGGCCAGAGCCAGGCTCACCACGAAGGCGTTTCCTGCAGAGAGAGGTCAGAGGTCAGAGACTGGCCGTCCACGGCGGGCCCGGCCCCAGAACCTGCCAGCGATCAGAGAGGCCATAGATTCATCTATCAGACTAGTGAGATGCAGGACTGGTTCCGGTCCAGACCGGAGCCTGGTACCAGGTACCAACCACCCACCTCAGCCTCCCAGCCTTTACGCTTCATTCTCTGCTCAGTAAAAGGTCGTTCTCATTCTGTGCAGGAACCCAACGTCAGAGCAGCAGCCGGTGCTGAGGTGCCGTCTGGTACCTGGCACAGAACCAGCGAGCGTCTGCAGAACGGTCCAACCCACAAACCTGCAGTGGAGCTCCCTCGCTGTCACCGTGTGAGCTGCCACCCCTTTGATTCTGAGCAAACACACCATTAACACCCAACTCCGTGACTCATCACACCACACGACTGATCACATCCTCCCAGAAGCTGAAGCCAATATTGAGCCTAACAACAATAATGTGGTTCCGTCCCCTCTGGGTGGAGCTTTTAAGGCCTCGCGTCACCTGTCATTTGAAATCAAACCCTTAGTTATTATTGTTATTATAAAAGCTCAACACACATCACAAACAGACACAACAAGGTCAAATGGGACTGATTCAAAGTCAGCAGAGCTTTAATAAAGACAGATGTGACAGATGTGAGAACCTGGGACCTTGACAGATTCCTAAACATGGACCCTGGATCCCTTTGTGTCTGCACCTTAACCAGCTTAACCATCTTAACCAGCTGGACCTGGTTAAACTGGTTAAGCTGGTTAAGCTGGAGACACAGGATGCTGTGGGACGCGTGAGGCTAAAATGACAGGTCAGAGCCTGATGTGACATCATCATGTCTTAAAAGCCAGTCATTTGTCAGCTACTGTGTGATTATGTCAAACTGCTTGAGACCATAATAGATTTTAGTGGATTCATATTCCAATCAGCTACAGAACGTGGTCATTTACATTTAAATTTAAATGGAGGAGGTGAAACGGTCCCAAAGATGTGACTGAGCTGAACTATTTGACCTGAGATTTAAGGCTGAACTTCCAGCATTTAGCTGAGAGTGTGTGTGTGTGTGTGTGTGTGTGTGTGTGTGTGTGTGTGTGTGTGTGTGTGTGTGTGTGTGTGCGTGTGCTTGCGTGTGTGTGTGTGTGTGTGTGTGTGTGTGTGCGTGTGCTTGTGTGTGTGTGTGTGCGTGTGCTTGTGTGTGTGTGTGTGTATGTGTGTGTGTGTGCGTGTGCTTGCGTGTGTGTGTGTGTGTGTGTGTGTGTGTGTGTGTGTGTGTGTGTGTGTGTGTGTGTGTGTGTGTGTGTGTGTAACTGCTGAACCTGCATCCATGCAGCTCCTCAGTTTGTGCCATCAGATCTGGACGAGGTCCAGTGATCGTGAAGCACTGAAACTGGGAACATTTCCTCGTTCGTCCTGAGGTCTGAGCTTCAGCAGAACAGACGTTCAGAACCCGTCTGTCCGTCTCTGCAGCAGAACCCGGGTCTTCTCTACAGGACGCCGCTGCCTCTGAGCAGACGCCGCTGATGGATGAAGCCCTGCCACCAATGCTAATTAGCCGTTCGTTAAGACCGATGACGAATTCATTAGCAGAGATTTTTATCAGTGTGACGTGATCTTTGGCTCCTGAAGGAACTGAGAAGGAACGATAGTTTCACAGATATTGGTTTTTCCACATTGAAATGCAAATGAATGCGGCGAGTGGCTCTAAAATCTAATCTGCTAATCTCTTCTGGAGCCGCTGTGAACTTTACACTCATCTGACCAGCGTCTCCGTAAGTCTGGCTTTTTGTGCTGTCAGGAGTCTGATCCTCAGACGCCGCCTCGTTTCTCGGGCTTTTTGCTGACATTTCTGCAGCAGGTTCACGCAGCGCAGGGTCTGTGAACGCAGCGTCTGAGCTGCTCACGTTTCGGAGTCTCGCAGACCTCCCTCCGCGGTGCTCGTCACACGCCTGTCTTTAGGTCTGTGACGCCGTCCTCAGGTTCTGAGGCCGTGTCTCCGCCTCCATCGGTGCGATGCTCCAGTCTATGAGTCAGAAAACCCACATCAGAGCCGCTGTGGCAGCGATCGCACACGTGCAGCCGCACGAAGCTGCGGAGCCGCTCGAGGTCGCTGAATTTTTAATGGCGTTTAGAGGAATCCTGACGTGCGAAGGTGAGAACGCGCCTGGGTTCTGAGCGGCAGACGAGGACCTGAATGCAGAAGGCGGCAGCGGAGCCTGCGGCTCATTAGGCCGACGCCGCCTTTGATCAATGGCTGTGGCACTAATTGTGAAGTGATGGGAGCCAGTGGTGCTCCGCGGCGCGGAAGGCGCCTTTATTTCCCAGGACGCCGCTCTTTGATTCTGACAAATGTTTGTTGAGCTACAAATCCACCGTCCGACGGCTTCCTGCTTCGTTCACCTTTGACCCCGTCGCTGATGCATTTCCTGTTTCCAGCTTCTCGCTAGAATATGTTAGTTTGAAAAATTGAGGAGACGTGATTCTAGACAACGAGACAAAGAGACGCTGTTCTACACGCGGCTCCGGTCCCTTTGCTGCTGCTGCTCTGCTCAGTTTCAGGTTCTCGTTCATCTCAGTTCTGGGTTTTCTCCCAGCGTTCGTCGTCTTCGTCGCCTTTGTCGCGTTCGCCCTGTTCATCGTGCTGAGCTCAGACTCAGGAAGCGAAGCTCTCACTGAATCCACCTCAAACCCACAGTACCAGCTCTCATCCCTTCACCGACTCCAGCAGACCCCTCCTGGACCACCTGCTCTACCAGTGGTCAGCCCAGTCCAATCCCAGCGCTCCCAGTCCAAGCCCAGCGTTGTGGGCGTGTGTGTCTGTTGGTCTTGTTGTGTTGTTGTTGTGTGGCAGTGCTCAGATGCAGTCTGCACTTCACTGCTGTAATAACAGAACAAAGAAACAGGCGCTTAGAGATAAAGTTCTGGTCGAGACCTCAGGGCGTGAGGTTAAGGATGCGCTGGTTTCTGCGCTGGTTGTTTGGTTTCGATGCCTCTGGACACAAACACAACCCGACAGATTTCCAGTGAATGATGAAGTGTCCGAAGAGTTAAAGGAAATTACAAAGAATAATTCAGGCTCTCTGCGGCGCGCTGGACCTCTGGGCCGGTGCTGGACCTCTGGGCCGGTGCTGGACTCCCGGGCCGGTGCTGGACCTCTGGGCCGGTGCTGGACTCCCGGGCCGGTGCTGGACTCCCGGGCCGGTGCTGGACCTCTGGGCCGATCGGGTCGGGCCCATCACATACTGCAGCGCTGGGTCCTTACGCATCCCGTGAGTGTCTCTGACAGAAACAGCAGTCTGTGCTGGTGACAAACATCACAGCTTCAGTATCTGTCGCTCAGAACTCAACGTGGACCTTCGAGGACTCATTAAAGCAGCACTTGACTAAAACAGGACAAATTGATCCGCTGTGGCTCCGTGAGATGAGCCATTTAAGCTTTAAGGTGCCATTAGCTTTACACAAACATGATAGATGTTTTATAGGCTAAATGTGTATCAAGGTGTTTTAACAGAGGAAACACAAGTTGAGCCCAAACCTGATGATGTCAACGCTCTGGTTTGTGCAACAGCTTTTCGTCGTGCTCGTGTTCATTTAAAGCTGATTTCAACGTGACATCGGACCAACGTTCTCGTTTCAGTCGCTTCAGTCCCAGACCCAGGAGCTAATCAGTGAAGCTCCTGAGAATCATTAGTTAAAACCAGCTGTCGTGAAATAGCTTGAATAAAATCTGATCATTAACTTTGTATTTTCGGACATCATTATTATTATTATTATTATTATTATTATTATTATTATTATTATTATTATTATTATTATTATTATTATTATTATGTGTCTATGAAATGACGCAGGATGTTCAGAGAGGTCGCGTCGGCTGAGTTTCTGTGACCAAAGTCCATTTTGCTCCGTGTTTCTGGGTCGGTGGTTCCGTCTCACAGCCTCCACCTCCTGTCGTTCATATCTGCTCATTCATTGTGATCATCACTCATTTCCATACTAAATCTTGTTAGCCCAGCGCTTCAGGCTTGTTCTGCACCTGTATCTGAGATGCTGACATGAAATTGAAGGTCAAAGCGTGGAGCCTCTTTCTGAGCAGAGCCTCCGTCCTGCTGCTTCACAGCTGAGCTGCAGAAACACGCGTCCAACAGGTTTTAGAGCTTCAGGAAACAGATTGTTAGAATCTGTAAATGCCAACGCTTGCCTTTAAATGTAGACGTGTTACTAAACGGAAGGAAACGTGAGTGAGGGCGGTTTAAAGCCTGAGGGAGTTTTGAGTCATTTGAGGAGGAAGCAGAGATGAGAGGATCCAGAGGAACGTCGGTGGCACATCTGGATTCGTCCGGTGAGCTGTGACGTCACAGACAAACACGGTGAACATCTGTGCAGTGAGACCGTGAACGTGCTTGAAACCAAGTCAAACTGTGGCTGTTCAGACTTGAACCAGAACCCAGAAGCGCTGACTGATGCTCAGACCGGTTCTACTGAACCCGCTGAGGCGCTAACGGGCGACGACCAGTGCACCGGCGGCGCCTTGGACTCCTCCGTCCTCTCTATGTAAAGGTGGAGCACCGCTGATCCGCAGCTCTGGGATCAGTGAACGCTGTCACAGCGATTGACGTCTCAGCAAATCGATTTCTATCTGAATGCAGTTCTTCTCTTTTTTTGCAGCAACAGATGAGTTCAGGCGCGACGCGACGCGATGCAAAAACGCCCACGGCCGAGCCGCTTAAACCAGCTCCGCCATTGACACCATAATTGCCCTTTTTAAATGTTAACAATTACAGCTATTTGCTACGACTATAGAAGATATGAACACATTTGAATTTGCAGTTTCTTTCTCAGCGAGCGCCGACCTGTGCAGATAATGAATAAAGATAATCTGGCGGCTCTGCGTGGATCAGGGAGCTGTGACAGCACCCGACTAATGATCAGGTAAGTCTGAGAGGAGAGAGGAGACGGATGAGGTGGGAGGGCAGAGAAAATGAGCCAGAGAAGAATAGATCAGTGGTGGAAGAGGAACGGAGGAGATCTGAGAGCTGCCAGACTCAGGGAGGAGGACCGAGTCATTAAGAGGAGAGGGGGAGAAAGGGGGGGGGGTCTAAAGGAAGGGATCAAATGGAGGCAGGGGATGAATTAGACGGGAGCCGAGAGAGGGGGGGGGGGGGGGGGGGGGGGGGGGTTCAGAGAGGACGGGAAGGAGCTCAGATGAATGAGAAGGAATGACGTCCTGCTTCCTGTCCAGGAAAACAGCGACTCAGCGTATGATGTCACCGCGTTGGTGTGTGATGAGTTCGGATCAGCACCTTCTGTTCCATAGGTCGAGGAGCTGTGGAGGTCCAGACCTTTCACTCACACCTTTGGGGGTGAAGCTCTACATAAAACGCTCCTGACTGACTTTTAGTAGCTTCGCTTCCAGTGAAACATCCAGTGAAAATTCCACATTTAGCAGCTGGTTAAATAAAGGGGATAAATTCAAAGAGCAGTGGAGTAACTGGGTCAGAACCTCCGTCCTTCGTAAACGTCAGGAATGATCCTAAAGCCGTGGACAGAACAGCCGTCCTGCAGCGTCTCATTCGCAGGTTTGAACGGCGCCGTCCGGGCCGCGGCGCCGTCATCTCCACCAGCTGTTTCTCACCGCGTGAAGAACCGACAAACGCCAACAAGAACGCGAGCATTCATCAAAACACTGAGTCAGAGCATGAAACCTGAGGAGCTCCTGTTGAGTCAAACCTCAGCTCCTCCTGATCTCAGCTGATCTGGGACTTGACCTTTGACCTGGAGGCCACTGTGAACCCAGCAGCTCCATGTGAGGAGGGAGACGCTTCCTGAGTGAAGCTGCTGCCATCTATGTATCTGCACTGAGCTGCTCTTCAAACCTGGACCCGGCTGTCGTCACATTCTGACTCTGACGGGTCCACTCAGCCGGTCCCGTCTCCATCATCTGCTGTCTGATCGTCCTGTCAGTGACTTTAACGAGCGAGCGGCTCCAACAGCCACAACTCCTGGTACCGATGCTTTTACAGCGCGCAGCTGCATCAGTGTCGTCAACATCTGGACCGACACAAACACTCACGGGCCCAAAGTTGGTGCCGACAGCCTGAAACGGAACTCCTTCATGCAGTTACAACATTCACACCACACTGAACCGCGACAAACGGGCCGCTTCACCTGCTTTCCTGAGTTTCCTGTTCCTGAACACGGACACGATGACCAGCAGGTTCCCGATAACATCCACCACGATGGTCGTGATCAGAACCCCGGCCAGCACCGTCGCCACCCAGGGGAAGGACGGGTAGCGCTGCCCCGGGCTGCCCTCCTCCCCCGCCGGCGTGGAGTTGCGGGGCCCCAGGGTCCCTCCCAGCAGCACGCGCTCATCGTCCTCCAGGGACATCAGTTGCGGAAGGTGCCTCGGGTCGACGAGTCGCATCGGGTCGGAAGGTCGGTCCATTCAGCATCACGCACGCCTGCGCGTCTTTCAGCGGGAGAGCGCGCGCATGGCTGCGCGCTTTGGCACTGGAGCGGCGCGTCCTCTGCTTTGGACATTTACGCCCAGAGGATCTTCAGTGAAGAGCGTTCGGAGCGGAAACCTCCCGCTCCGTCGCTTAGGTCCAGGCTCACGTGCAGGTTTCCAGGTCTGCGGCGCGTGAATCACGGTTCTGCGCTGAGACTTCATTCACAAATCCTCTCCGCTGCTCGCGACTCCGGCTTCGCTGAGTTTCCAGCAGCGTCTCGGTCCGTCGGTGTCGGCGGCTGCGAGGTCTCCGGCTCCGTGGAGGAGCTGCACGCGCTTTAAAGCTTCCAAACTGCACCCCCACCCCCGCCGCCGCCCCCACGTCACTCCTCTCCCGCTCGCTCGTCCCACGTGTTTTACTTGTGCCGTAATTCTCTCTCTCTCTCTCTCTCTCTCTCTCTCTCCCCCTCCCCCTTACTCCCCCTCTCTGTCACTTCCTTACTACCTGTTCCAGATGATGAAGCAGCGCGTGCCCTCACCTCGTGTCGGGGGCGCGCATCCTCCACGTCATAGAGAGGTTCGTCGCCCACTCTCGGGGAACTTGTCTTGAACTTTGTGGAATTCCTGAAACGCGTCCAGGAAATGAGTTGTCATCAGCCAGACCTTGACAAAACTGTCTTTATTAACCCGAGTTAATGCACGGCAGCATTACTGCAGCTCTGTGATAAAGTGAATGTATCTGCGCCACGTTTAGAGAGTCGAGTGTGAAGTGTTGGGACGATCACAGACGCACAGGGACTTAATTACAGAACAACATAAGGTGTTTCTTAGAGGCTTGAGACACAAAGCAGAGGAACACGGGGAAGGAAGCAGCTTCAGCAGCAGCAGCTTCAGCAGCCGCAGCTTCAGCAGCAGCAGCTTCAGCAGCAGCAGCTTCAGCAGCTTCAGCAGCAGCAGCTTCAGCAGCAGCTTCAGCAGCAGCAGCTTCAGCAGCAGCAGCTTCAGTAGCAGCAGCTTCAGCAGCAGCAGCTTCAGCAGCAGCAGCTTCAGCAGCAGCAGCTTCAGCAGCAGCTTCAGCAGCAGCAGCTTCAGCAGCAGCAGCTTCAGCAGCAGCAGCTTCAGCAGCAGCTTCAGCAGCAGCTTCAGCAGCAGCAGCTTCAGCAGCAGCTTCAGCAGCAGCAGCAGCTTCAGCAGCAGCTTCAGCAGCAGCTTCAGCAGCAGCAGCTTCAGCAGCAGCTTCAGCAGCAGCTTCAGCAGCAGCTTCAGCAGCAGCAGCTTCAGCAGCAGCAGCAGCTTCAGCAGCAGCTTCAGCAGCAGCTTCAGCAGCAGCTGCAGCAGCAGCAGCAGCTTCAGCAGCAGCAGCAGCAGCAGCAGCTTCAGCAGCAGCAGCTTCAGCAGCAGCTTCAGCAGCAGCAGCAGCTGTTCTCTGTGGAGGGAACAATGAAGAGGGTCCACAGCATCAGCGCTGGTCCAGAGGAGGAGAGAGAGGAGTCGGAAGAAGGTGGGAGCTGGGTATAAAAAGACAAGATGCACCCAGAGACTCTGAATAATTCATCTCCACATCAAACACAACGTTCTCCGAGTCTTTGGATTTTCCTCCTAACAGGGCAAATACTCGCTCCTCTCCCTCATCTGACATGCACTTTGTTGCTGCTTGAAACGCCCGACTTTCCACAGTGGAAACGTGATTGTGTGTGTTTGTTGCGTGTGAGTTTCCACATCCATATTACACACGTGCTGCATGTAAACGCCTTGACCAACACCACACACTCACACAACAGCACCAACCTCAGATTTAATTCAACCATTTGTTCTGTTGAAATAAAAAACAAGGCCGACATTAATTATCTGAAATAAAACATAAAGAATTTTCTCTTGTGTCTCTAAATTCTCAGATGTTCAGGTGATTCCTAGAAAAAGCGCTGCACATCTGTTGTGTTTATTCTGCACATG
This sequence comes from Betta splendens, assembly GCF_900634795.4. Taxonomy (NCBI): domain Eukaryota; kingdom Metazoa; phylum Chordata; class Actinopteri; order Anabantiformes; family Osphronemidae; genus Betta; species Betta splendens. The sequence continues at coordinate 19,307,300 of NC_040890.2, read as the reverse complement.
CATCAAACCGTTCTCAGAAATAAAACAAGCGATGCAAAGAGCCGCTGTGTCTTATGGGGTCACAGTATTACACACATTTGTGCTGTGATAGAGGAAGTAATGGCGAGAGGTCAAAGGTCAGCAGAAGCCGGTTTCAGCCCCACAGCAGACTGCAGGGGTTTCTGGGAAACGTTACGCTCACCTGTAAACAAAAGGTGAGTCATTTGCTGCAAATTACCCCCAAATCGCGTGAATTGCTTGGAATGAGTGAGTGAGGTCACTAAAAGCGTCAGAGCGTGAAATATTCAGCCATAAAAAAGCAGAGCTGTTTTTGGTTCCTCTGTGTCAAGTGACACGAATGGTGTAAATGCAGAAAAGCCCAGATTCAGACGGAAACATGAGGAAAAGGAGAAGCTGCATCAGGAGCTGTTCTGTTCTGGTCTCTGCTCAGCTTTGTGTTTCTTTTGAACAGACAGCAGCCGTAACGAGGGAAAACAAATTCCCTCTGGGATTAATAATGTTTTTAAACCTTGAATCTGAATATGTGCGCAGTCAAATGCGATAACGGTCACAGACGAGAACCACTTTGAAGAGAACGACTGACCAGTGACTTTGCAAACCTTAGAGTTAGTTCATAAGCGAGTTAGAAAATGCTGAGCTCAGCATTTTGCAAACTGTTTAAAGTTGCGTTTTGGTTCTGTGACGACAGAACATCAGCAGCAAACTGACTTCATCCGCAGAGAAGGCGCTGGTTTGCTGTTTATCAGAGTGAAGCTGAGTGTTGTTTCTGCTTTTAACTGGAGACCAAGTGAGACGCAGCAAAGCTGCGGTCAGAAGATAGAGAGCGCTGCGTCCTGTGACGCAGCTCCACGGGAGCTGTGCTGTGTCTGAAGCAGGAAACGTAACGCCGAGGATCGATGCCGCTTCACCACCGTTACATCATCACATTCATGAAGGCATTAATGAACTCAACCTGCTGTTTGTCTGGAGAGAACAATGTGAATGTGAGATTCATGATGGGAAACGTTTCAGGAAGAACAGGAGGAAGTCTGTGACCACAGATTTAATATTATATAATAACATGATTTAATGTGGGAACTTATGCACAAATCCTGTAACTGGGTTAATTATCACAAAGATCCCCTTGGTGTCAGTGCAGAGCATTTGTGTGGTTTCTCTCTGTGAAGTATGAGTGAAGACGACTCACAGACGCATTCAGTTCCTACAAAATGAAACCTTTACATTAAATATAGGAAATGAAAAATAAATATAAAACTCTTGACTTTTTTAGTTTTGTTCTTTGTTTCCTGTCACACGGCGCTTTTAGAGCAGCTAACGTATTGACTGACCTGGTGCAGCACTGGCTGCTGTTCAAAGCAGGAACCAAGCGTCATCATTTTCATCACTGATATTTGTGAAGATTGTGAGACAAACACTTAAATGATTCTCTGTCTAAAGAGAAGAAACTGTTCACGGCCTGCGTGTAAGTGCAGCTTTGATTCCGTATGGAATTAAATGGATGCAGATCAAAGTATGTTTAAGGCCATTGATTCAGCCTTTGACCTTTTAAGCTCTTAACTTCAAACTTGCCTCAGCTTCAAAGTCCGGAGGAAAACAGCGTCTGCTGAAGCGCGTCTTCGCACTGAAGCTCTGAGGCCGTCGTCTCAGCTGCGTCTGTGCTGGTGGACGACGCTGGTGGAGGTTGAACAGGTCGTGTGTTTGCTCACGCTGTACGTTGGTTCGCTGCTGCAATAACCTCCTGAAACCCACTGAGCGGCTTCACATGATGCTAATGTTAAACTCGGTTGTGGTCACATTTCTCACCACACAGTCCTCACTGTTCATAGAAGATCATCTTTATTCAGATTTCTTTACAATATAGAAACATAATACTAGAAACATAGCATCTTAATAAAATCTCTCACAGAGAAACAACAGAGCAAAACATGGGGCGGCCCACATTAATACAAAAATAAACTGTGTTCAGACCTAAAGGAAACAAACCAGCGTGCATTCAGGTAAAACAACATCACCACACAAACACAGACGCTTTACTTTATCAGACTGTTTCTACAGACGCTGTTCAAACTAAAACATGTTTGACCGTCGTGTTTACGCAGATTCCACTGGTGGAGGATCAATTTGAGAACAGATGATTGGTTAAACCCTTTTTTTTACTGGATTCCACGTAGCTGATGTTATTTCTTCTTCTGGTTTTTCGTTAAGACAGCAAATGACCAACATTAACTTCTTCAGCAATAATTTCAGTATCTTGGATGATAATCGTGGTTGTGAGGTTGTAGTGACAGAATCTCAGGTTCAACCACCATCACAGGACGTGTGCTGGCAGTTACTGAGTCACCAGCTAACGTTAACTCAGTGTCTCTATCAGCGCAGCTCAAAGAGCAGCATAAACATTGTGGCTATAACGTTAGAAGCCTCATCTGAATTTCAATCATGTTTGAACGTTCATTTTTGTCAGGATGAGAGATATGAAAACACAAGCTTTAAGGTTTGTGTTTGCTCTGTGTTGTTTGGACAGCGTCATCACAGACGAACACGTCTTCAGCTTCGGCTGCAAACTACCAACAGTTCGCTGAATGGGCCGACTTTAAACATCTGCCCAAACGTCTGTTCATTGGTTCAGGTTACACAAAATGCAGTACGTACATGTAGTGTATATTGGGATCATGCAGATTATTGATATACTGTGTTAGATGTAGGAAGGTGAAGAACGTGTGGCCACTGGAGCAGGTTTAAACAGACAGGTTAATAAGAATTAACGTGTTACAGAGAATGTTGATCATTTGAGTCAGACTTTGTTTTCAAAAGCGTTGAGGACTTATTGAAATAATGGACCTTTCTGAAATAGATTTTGATGCTTCACAAACCAGAATCTTTGATTATATTGATTAATCTGCAGATTAATATTTAAATGTTGCTGCAGATCTTTTATGAAATAATGATATGAACTTACAAATACGATAACTCAGTGTGTGTTTGTTTTAAGTCAGGCTTGTACATTTACACCAATTGAAATGGCTGCATAGACATTTTCTGTACTGCTCCAAAGCTCAACATCAAGCGTTTATAATCAGCAACACTGCAGAGCAGAAGTTCACTACGAACAGCAACATATGGTCTGAAGGAAATACTGTGATCTAAAAGTCACAGAACGTGTAATAATGAAAACATTTATCCTAGTGTAACACTAACATCTGATCACATCACAGCTCACATTACTTGGTCACTTAATTTATGGCTTTCATCTGTTTTTGAGGAACCAGCCCCATTAAATGTAACACACACCAACGGACAGTCAATATTCATTTGTTCATGGAAATGTTGGTTTTCATGAAATAATGTTTGTCACCTTTCAAAAACCTAAGTATAAAATAAATCACTGTAGATGGAAGATTTGTCTGGACGAGTCCTGGAAGCAGAGGAAGAGTCCTACTTGGAGTAAAAAAAAAACTTGGAATGTGGAAGCGATCCACAGTCAGATGTGTAATACTGTTCACCATCCTGAAAAATTAACTACCGTTTTTTTAGCAACATTTAAAAAAAGATGAACTTTTGCTGAACTTGCTCTGCCCTGATTTACTCTGCTCTAGTCTGGCGCAGCGAGACTCCACGACCTCACGAAGTCAAAGGAATGGAAGGTTCACACGGTGCCGTTGTCTTCATCAGATCTCACAGAGCGGAGTCTTAGAAGGAGTGTGCTTGTAACCGACGCTGCTCAAACGTCACCAGACAGGAAGCAAACTAAAACATGACCTCCTCACAGCTCCCGTAGTCGCTGCCCACGGTGCTGCTCCTGCCGCAGCTGCGCGGGTTCTGCGGCGCCGGGCGCGTCTGCGGCTCGGCCGGGTTGGGCTCCGGCGGCAGCGGCGCCTGCTCCGCGTACGAGGGCATGGCCACGCTCAGGCGCATGCTGAGCCGCTTGTAGCCTCCCGACACGTTGTCCAGGCTGCGCGCGTGCTGCGTGGGGTAGTAGCTGATGGCCGTGTACTCGTTGGGGCACTGAGAGCTGGGAAGAGGCAGCCCGTCGGGCCCCAGGAAGTCGTCCAGGTTCTGGTTGCTGTAGCAGGGCGGCAGGGGGGCGCGGCGGTCGGCCCGGTCCAGCGGGAAGGGGAACCCGCTGAAGCGAGAGTTTCTGCGCGACTCCGTGGTGGAGGTGGAGTAGGAGTCCTCAACAATGTCGAACTGGGGGAACTCCTGGACCGCCGGCCGGCCGTAGTAGTCTGGGTCGGCCGGGTAAACTGGAACAGGCAGAGAACAGGCCCACATCACATCAACTGGACAGCAAACAGGAAAGCAAGCTAAGATTCACAATAATAATAAATACCAGCACCGCCGCTGCAGCACTGGCTGTGAAAGATGGATGCGAGCTGCGGGTTAAATAATAAAAAAGACACTAAGCTGGAGGCATTTGCATATTAAATCCTTCCCTGAAGATTAGAAATAGTGTGGGTTTGATTAGTGAAACAGGAGGTGGGAAGACGTCTGCTGCAAGCTCAAGGTCCCGAAGTCACAACTATTACTTAAAGGCAACAATTGATCCAGACCTGCCTCTAAAGACCGCGGAAGGAGAATAATCCTCCTCCTCCAATCAACAGAATTACAATCAGCTGACATTAAGACATTTCAAAGGCAACCTTGACTATCTCGTCCAGCGTGTTGGACACCCCTGCGTCTACTCTTAGAGCCTAATCACTAAAATTATTTTCTGACACTAATCTCAAGCTAAATCCCCAACCTTGAAACACTTCATGGTAAACGCTGCTTCTTCATGTGCCAACCCTGAAGGCAAGAAGCTTCTTTGTGCGCAAGATCCTGGAGGAACTCAGGATCGACCTTGCAACTGTTCTAACTTACTCTCCCTCATGACATGTGGGAGAGAAGCAGTAGACGTGCTGCTGGTACTAGAAGCTGTGAGTCGTCACCAGGGGCCTGAGCTCCGTTCAGCATCTAGTGAGTAGTCGTGTCTGGACTGAGGCTGTGCTTCTATTCTGCTCAGACCTGAAGCCACAAAATAGAAGACACTACAAACTCAGATTATCACTTTAAACCCATGCCTTGAACAAAGTTTATGTTAAACAGAAAGAAAATGAGACCAATGAGGAGTGAAAGACAACAGTTGAAAGGTCGATGGACAGAAGAAGCCGAAAACCAGAGACGTGAACGGAAAGAGTTTGAGAGCAGAGCTTCAAGAGTGAAGGACGTGAAAGGGAGGCAGAAAATAAGACAAAAGGGACCAAGAACAGATGAGAGGAAATGGACACAAAGGGACCGAAAAGAATCTACATCAAAGGATTGCTGTTATTTCCACACTGCGAGCAGCTCAATAAGCTGTTAAGAACAGCAGCTCGTCTGCTTGTGATGCTACAGAAAACAAAGTGCTGAGGCTCAGATCAGTGCAGCCTCCAACGCACACAAATAGTTCCCACCGCATTAAAACGTGTGGCCAGACATTTCAAAGGTTTCAAACTGTTTCTACGTTTTGCATTTCAGTGGCTTGTTTTTCTGAAGCTGCGGGTAACAGAGCTCCAGATCTCATATCACCACCATTCACAACACAAGCTGGAGTCACTTTGTTCATGTAAACAACAAATTAACATTCAGTTCAGCTCCAGGTGGAAACGTGATGCTGTGAAACGTGGATGAAATATTCTGCTATGTTAATGTTATTTTTAATGCTAATGTTGAACTGAAATGTTTGCAGTCTCTAAATTCAGCTGCTTGGAGGTGCAGGTCACAGCTGAGACCCTCAGGCCTCAGCTTCAGATAATAACAGGTGTATCGTCTTTAGCTTCAGCCCGTTGTTCATCAGGCTTCTGCTCTGCATTTGAAAGGACTCGGATGGAGAACGTGCTAATGGAGCCGAGCTGTGATTAGGACGCAGTGGCCTGATGCTGGGTGTGGTCGGAGCAGGTGGAACACACACAGCCCTTAAACAAGCAGGATGACAAGCAGGGAGCTGAAGGAATGTGATAAGGTCAAGCAGATGAATGCTCTGCCAGGCTGCTGCTCCACGGGGAGCGATGGCATGACTAACACCCCATCTACTTCTATTTATCTGTCTCATAACACAGCAGTGAAGCTGAGTCACAGCTCGGCTCTATTGATCTGTTACATGTGAGAACACCAATGAGGATAGAGCGCGACAGAAGAACAAAAGAGGAGAAGGGTGAGTGGGATCGAAGGAGAAGACAAAGATCACAATTAGACTGGAGGGAGATGGAGTGAGCGGTAAATGGAGAGAGAGAGAGGGCGAGGTGACGAAGGAGAGGAGACGAGGCAGGACGGGAGGTGTGATGCCACGGCATTCAGCATCGTTACCAGGCCTCCAACCACTAAAGCACCCAAATCAGCTGAAGTTAGTACAAATGTCTTTGAACAAAAACAACAGGGAATGAATTTTAGAGTCAGACGATGAACTGTCGCCACGACGAAACAGACAAAACAGGAAGGAAAGTGGGGAGAGAAGTAATCAGAACGAGAGTGGAAATAAAACACTCTGGGATGAAACAGAGACAGGACTGCGTTTCCTGATGTTATCGCATCCAATCAGGCTCGTGTGTTGACAGACAACTGTCTGTGGACAGTTCCCAGCATGCACCACTTTGCATCACACATGCATTTTTACAATGACTTTGACTGATTGAAGCGTTCAGCCTCTTCGGCGCCGCCTCGGCTTCGCATGACAGGATCCCAGGATGATTCCATGACAGTGTTGGACCTGGATGACTTATTAAATATTAAGCTGACCTGACCTAAATGATCAGAGCCATCCCTTCACAGAGTGTCTCTGGAGTGGGCGTTGCTGTGTGTTTTCCTGATGATGAACAAACAGAACCCTCACCCTCATAGTCCCACGGGTTCTTCCTGATGGAGTCGTTGTCGGAGCTGGACGGCGGCCTGGCAGGCAGATTGGGCGCCACGCTGCACACGGCCGGCCCCTGCGTCTTTGTGGAGGAGACCCCACCTCCTGACAGACCTATGTGGCGCAGCGACCTGAACGGTGTGTTGTTGAGCTCTTTGAGCCCGACCAGAGAGCTCATCTCGATGGCACCGACGTCCTGGTTCTCGGCTTTCAGGCCTTTGCTCAGACTGGGCTGGAAGTAGCTGTGGGCGCAGACACGTCCTGATGATTAGTTAACACACAGATGGGTTCTGAAGACGCTTGAAGGAATGCTTGCGTTCTCACCCGTTTGAATCCTGGACGCAAACGGGCTTTTTCTTCTTCTGGTGAACGTAACGTTTTCTGATGCAAACAAAGACGCCAACCAGCAGAACTAGCCCGAGCACACTGGCACCGATCTCCAAGGCTTCCATGTAGCCAATGACTGGAGAGTGCTTCCGGACGGAGGTGGAGAGACACCTGATTTGGAGAAAACAGTGAGGCAGCTGTTATTTCGCTCGCTTCGTGCTTTGAGCTGGTTGTGTGCGTTCTGCTGGATGTCTGACAGCCAGGACACCGTCGCCCCCCGCTGCCCGTGAGGCCAGAACGCCAAAATGAGCATCAGACCGCTAACCATAAAACACCAGGATGATAAAACATGTGTGGATGTGCTGTAATTACAGACCACCACCGGTCCCGTGTCCTCCACTACCTTAATCTAAGCCCACCTCAAAGAGCCTGTTAATTCCCACGAGGGCCAAGCAATTCCACAAGCGGCCTTAATGAATGGAGGAATATGCAAATGCTGGTGTAATTTCACCTGAACGTGACTCTGCCGTTCAACGTCTGTTGATGTTGTGCTTGGAATAAAGCAGCTGCTTCTATAGTGATGTGTTTATGTGCATCCACGCAAATTCAAACCATGCAAAAACCATACACTGCCAGTGCATATAATGAGGGTTATGCTGAGGCGTCCGTGTTTACTTGGCCTTGTTGGAGTCATGTCAGTGTATATAATCAAGAAGATCTTCTCTGTTTGAACACAATGCGTCTGGGACTCTTACGTCTTCATCACTGTTTTTCCATTAGGTTAAAGTCACCTGTTGGGCTGCACCTGCTGATTCTTATTATGGTCAGATTATTGTCTCACTCTGATCTCAGTTCAGAAAAAGTTAACAACCAGTAGAATATCATACATATAAAAACAATCTAAGTACCTAAAAGTTGGTCTATTTGTGGAAACTGCTGAACAGCACAGCTTATCCTCCACGTGTGACCAGAGGCCTGTTGGTTCATGGATCACTGCTCTGCCACTTTAATCAGCTTTCATTTACCTCATCAGTCAAAACCAGATGTTTTCCAGTCCTGAATGCTGAATGACTGACTAATTAAGAGTGAGTTTACCATTCTCCAGGGTTGTCTAGCGAACAGTTGCACATGTAGCCTCCAGCCTTGGGAACACACACCCCGTCGTGGGAACACGGCTGGGAGGCGCACGGGTTGTTGTCCAGTTCACAGCGGAGTCCGTGGAAGAGGCCCGAACACCTGCAGAGCGGCTCTGAAGATTAAATAAAACACACCCGGACGTGTGAGACAAGAGCAACTGATCAAAGCCGCAGAAAGTCTCCCTACAGGCAGTAAATAATCAAAGCAAAGGTCAAACTGGCGTTTCCAGAGGACAGGAGAGAGCGTTTGCTATTTAAAAAGAAAAGTTGCCCCTCAAAGTTTGAGGGGTGAGATTCTCATCCTTGGATCGACGCTAAGGAAAACTAGGCTTTTATGAGTGTGAGGAAGCTGCAACAACGATACTTTTTAAAAATACACATCCGACCAACACACGAATCAAAAATAATAAAGTGTGCTTCTAAATATGTTGCTCAAAGGAACCCAGTCCTGGACTTTGCATCTGTTCTGGCACATGATCCAGAGGCTGAAACGTTTGGAGCGCAGTGTTTCCAACTGAGAGACAAATATCTGACAACATATAATGAATCCTCACACGTTTTCTTCAGTTACGGCTCCAGTTTATATTTTGATCTCATTTTAAGTTTGTTTTTGAGACATTTGGAGGTAATGAAATAATAAAATGCCACTGCTAGCTTACAGGAAATTTAGCTTTTATGACTTATCTGACTACATGCACACTTGTTAACTTCTCAGTAAATTGGGATGTTATTATATTAATATATTCTTCAACAGAAACAGGTCGTTTTTTTGTACTTCATCACATTTTCCTGACCTTTAAAGCACCTTTGAGAAATAAAACACTGCTGTTTGGCATCACACCAGCCTTTAAATGTCTTCTGACATGATGATGAATACGATCCTGAGAGAAGTAATACTCTGCTGTAACATTCAGTCCCGAGTCCACTGAGCCACGGTGGACATTTGATTCTTGTAGTGAAGGACAATAACAGAGTGGGTGAATCTGCAGGAAAGACACGGCTGCAGGCAGCAGCTTCAGACTTCTTTTGTTTACACGGCTTCCAAAGCACAGAGATTAGTATCTTGTCCAGCTTTATGTTCAGTTCCATATCCTCCTTCCTACAAACTGCCCTCACAAGAATAACATGATTTTAAAGCGCTGTTTTTTTATCTGTAGAAGTGCAGGTGTGCTTATCAGCTGCTATTCTAAATAAATAATAAATCAAGCTGCCGCAAATCTTTTTCTGTGAGCCATGAATTAGAAAAGAAGACTTCCTTAAACACATGATCAGTGGGAGTTTTGGCCAATAAACAGCATTTTTGGTTCCATATTTTTCTCTCTCCATGTTTCACATGTACCTCCAGTAGCGTCCTCCTCACAGATTCCCCCGTTCACACAGGGCCTGGCGTCACAGGCTCCGGCCGTGCTGCAGCACTGGTACACCCCGAACAGCCTCCTGCTCCCGGGCCCGCTCCACTCCGCCGTATCGCCCACTCTGATTGGCTGCCCATTCAGTTCCAAGTCTTTAAGGCAGCCAATGAAATTACGTGGGCTCAACTGGCCCCGTGGAGCAGAGCCGTGAGAGGCAGAGGCGAAGAGCAAAGCACCATGGGAGCCCAACATCCGGCACGGCTCGGTTAGGCTGGTCCACGCTGGATGCTGCTGGTCCAGGGTCAGTCTCAGGGCAGTGGAGTTGACCTCCAGCAGGACACTGTGCCACTGTCCATTTGATACTGGACCAGATGTGATGGTTAAGGAAAGAGGGGCGTCGTTTCCACAGCTGTACCTGAACTGCAGCACTCCATCGGTCAACTGAGGAGGAAGATGACAGAAACCAGTGAAGCATGGAAGTCATACATGTAGGTGTTTGCTCATTAGTAAAGACAGAAATTCTCATGTGAATAACCCCAGAGAAAGCTGGCAGGTCTGGTTTTAAATGCACCATCGATTCATAACAATGAGGATGGAATGAATTCAGCACATCTCGCCTGAGGCAGGTTCAGCTCGAAGCTCAACAACGACCTGTAGCAAAAAGCTACAGTTTCTTAGGGTCAAGTTTGTGACTGGAGAAACCGAAAGACGAAGTTGATCCCGTCTGAACGACCTCCAGAGGATCTGCTGGGTCAAATGGGATAAAGGCCCAAAATCCAGCTGAGACAAAAGATGTTTAGGTCATTTTTAAACATTCACGACAGGTGACAGGTTTTTTGTCTATAATAAACACCTCTTCCTGTAGACTCAATGTTTAAAAATGGCAATAATGATGAAAGTCCAATGTAAATAAGTAAAGGTTCCAGTCTTGTAACTTCGAATATGTCCTTCAAGACACAGAGCTGCTTCCTCCTAATGCTAAAAAGCCTGAACTGACATGAAAGTCAATCACTTTGTGTTACTGCAAACAGCATGACAGATGAGTGTTGGTCCACTGGGTCCACACACGTGTGTCCACATCTTTGTTCACAGGCAGGTCTCTGTTGTCAGGTCTGAGCCGTCACTTCTCATCAAGGATGATGTTTTCCTTCCACTTACAAGTCACCTTTACTTCCGCATGGCTCGCTCTGCTGGCTTTTTCTCCAAGCAGCTCTATTTACATTTCAAAGGTGAGGATTTATATGCGCACACAAAAGAGAATTAGGAAAAACAAATGGATGGTAACTTACATTTATGCTAATTCATATGTACTTTTTTCTGTTTCAAAGATATGGCTCCTCATGAAGAATACTGATGAGCTTTGGCAGCTCGTGTCCTGAGGGGAATGAAGTGTGCAAATAGTGTTGTGTGTCTCCAGGAAGGTTCCCTGAAGGCGAGCGACTTCTAACGTAGCCGTGTTGAGAAATGCCTTTTGAAGCCATTTGAGCTGGAAGGGCCACATTCTCGGCCGCACTGGTGGGCTGCAGTGACATAAACCATCGTTCCCCCGGACGGGCCCACAAAAGCATGTCAGCAGCCTTGGAGACTTTTATTAGGACCCAGCTGAACTGTTACTCGCTCCGTCTGCGTGTTCTGAGGGAAAAGGGCAACACGAGGCGCACGTGCTGAGTTCAGAGCAGCAGTCGTCACAGCTCCGTTTAAAGGAGTCCCTGTGAGCTGAAGGCACTGGAGAGGCAGGACATGAGCACCCTGAGCCATGTGTGCAGGCTCAGTCCAGCACTGACGCAAGCAGAGCCACGGCTGACTTTCGTCACCTCGTAGTCACAGGGTCTGAGCACAGAAGTGCAGCAGGTCTGGACAGTGAAGAGAAAGTCAACAAACTCAGACTCACGTCTCACAACGCTGTTGCTGATTTATGGTGAAGAAGAGCAAAATGTGAGCGTGGCCGCAGTGAAAGTCATTTAAACGAAGCAGCTTTGGTTTTCCCAGATTCAGGGTGTGAGCTGGTGGTGTTTGATACCGGCACCGCTGACCCAGATACACAGCAGAGTGGCGCTATTCTGGGACAAGTGTTTGCAGCGAACACAGAAAAGGACAAAGAGATTAGAGCCAGAATGTAACATGAATGCTGAGGCAGATATCAGGTATGTGAGAAAACTGATAACGCGGCTGCTGGCACAAAGTAGCAAATAAAATATTGACATTAAAGATGATATCTGCCAGCGCAGTTGAAGCAGGATATCCAGTCGTGTTTGTGAATCCGAGGCGAAAACGTGGAATGAAAAGCTTCTCCTGCCGGCGACGTTCCCCAGAGAACTCCCAGCTCCGGGATTTTATCACAGCGAGGGTGAATTAGCGTCAAACAACATTACAGTAACAGCATGTGAAAATTAGGCAGAGATTTAATCTCTGCACCACAGCAGCAGCAAAGGAGCAAAATAAATAAACTGTCAGCTCAGGAGAGAACACAACTGATATTTACACGCGCTCCGAATGAATGAAAATAATGATTCTTCTTCTGCTGCTCTGCTCGGAATTGAACGTCTCCCTCTTTCATCACTCTGAGCTGTTGTGACATTTCCCACTCAGACAAGGAGGTGAGCTTCTCTGTGTCACATGAACACAGCAAACAGAGCCGGAGCCTTTAAAGCAGATGCTGCAGGGCTGCTGAAAGGCGACACGCCGCTGGAGATGAGCTGGAGGCAACGACGGAGCTGACGTTTGAACCGCCCTTATTTTACAGCCTCATTTCTGCCTCAAATTAGGGAAGACTTCACCGCGACCACTGTGTGTACAGCTTTAATACTGCCTTCAAACTGAAGCTTTCTGGGTCATTAATGTAAAACAGGTGTATTTGTGTTTCGGGGAGAGATGAAGTGCGTACCTGTAACGTTCCCCAGTTGTTGGTGCTGTTGCTGGACATCAGGAAGCTTTGCTCCTGGAAAGTCTTGAACTTTAGTGAGACCTTAAACTCCTGGTGGTCCTCATCCATCCCGTGAAGGTACTTCAGGTATGACGTCTCGTCGAACCGCACGGCCGACTCTACAACCCAGAACAACTGTTGAAGCGCTGGTCATTTAGAATGAGTCAAACATGTGGCGGGGGCTGGAAACACCTGGGACAGAGTCCTGGAGAAGCTCAATGACAATTATCATCTTTGATTGTGACTCTGTGACTTCAAACTTCTCTAAACAATTGTTGCCTGAATTGTAAATTTAAATAAACCACAAATTAAACCTTTTTCACATTTCAGCTCAAGGCTACAAAACGTAACCACCACCTTCTACCTTTAATGTGACAGCAGCGTCTGCAGATGAAACAAGCTCTAAACTAAACGTAATGTGTGATTTCATATCTGACAGAAGAGACGGGAGAGAAAGAAAAAAAACATGCTTTTTCGAATATTTGTTTGATCTGTTTAACTGAAAAAATCTGAAAAGGTGAAAACCAGAAATGCCCAGCGGCAAAAAAACACGAACAGCGTAATCAGTCAAGGTCCTGACGCAAGTTTAGCTTCCAACAGGGCAGGAAAAACTGAATGAAGAATGAATTCATTCAAGACTGGACGGATCAGTGATGAACCCAACAGCAAACAGCAGCTGATTAGAGTTCAAGCAAAGGTCTGACGGTGAAACACGACTCAAACTCACCAAGTTTAACATCTTCAAAGAGAGGAAAAGAAGCAGAGCACCAGTAGAAAGCCCTGGTTGTACTGGGACGAGTGTGTCATGAAGACAGCGTGTCTCGGAAATAAAACTAAAAGCAATGATTTGCAAACATTTCTAAATGTGAATGTGACTGTAAATGGTTAGAAGCTCATCCGTATTTGCAGCAGGAGGACGCGGTGGTCTCTGATCCTGTGAACTGTGCTTCCTGCTGCTAACAGGCAGCTGTTTCCTCCTCGCTTCGCTCACTTTCTCATTATTATCCATGCACACACAGTCATTACTGTCTCTCTGGATTCCAGGTGTGCGCCCGGGCTGACGTACCGTTACAGGGGCACACGCTCTCCCAGCTGTGTTGGGGGGTGATGTAACCGGCCCTGGCGGTGGTGAAATGGCTGAGGCGCACGGCGTTCCTGCAGCCGCGCGGCGGGCAGCCGGGGCCCAGACATCCGTTGTGGCTCAGCCTGAGGATTTTCAGGCCCAAAGCGTCCTCGATGTCTGACATGATGCCTACATCAAAGTGAACATCATTAGACTGTTTGGGTCCAAGCCCGTTCCTGCCAACACGTCTTTCTTCTTTTTACACCTACACCCTTAGCGCACATGACAATCTAAACAGTTATTACCTGCCAGCCTGGTGGTCGGCAGCGGCTGCACGCGCCCGGGCTGCGGCCTCCAGACCAGCAGGGCGTCCAGGACCTGGGCGTCGCGCTGCTGCTGCAGGCTGACGAGGTGAAGCTCCTGCCTGGGAACGTCCAGCGCTTGTCCCAGGTGGCGCTGGAGGCTTCTCCAGTACACGCTCAGGAACTCCTCTGGGGACATCCTGTCTATGTGCAGCGTCAGACCGGAGTCCAGCGCTCTTTGGTCGGCCCGCCCACACGTGAACTTTGACCTCGGCACAGACACTGAACTTCCCATCGGTCACGCTGACGTTAAGGGAGTAAAAGCCCTCATCCAGGTTTTCATCGGCCCAGATTTTACCGTCAGCCGAGTCGACGGAGAACCTTCGTCCCTCTGGGTTTTCTGATAGCAGCTTGTAGGTCAGCACGTCCTGCAGGTCTTGATCTGAAGCCTGCAGTCTGCCGACGAGCTGGTTGGCGAACTGCCCCCCCGCGGTGGTGATGAAGACCTCCAAAGGCACGACCGAGGGAGGGTACCTGCTCTGCTCAGTGACATTAATGTTGACCACACAGATGGAGGAGAGGGGAGGGAGGCCGCTGTCCGTCACCTGGACCAAGCACACACAGTCTCACTTCCATTACTTGTGCTGAGCTAGAGCCTCCTTCTACTATAGTTTACAGGGGTCCTGCTTTCAGTTCACTAAACAGAACAGGAACAAATTTAGCAATAAAAACACACATTTCTATTTTTATTCAGGTTTTACACAAAGTGGTATTTTGCATAATGTTACTGACTTCAGATGAATTCTGATGGTGGCGCCTTTTTAATATTATGGGGATATTACGGATTATGAGGATTTTGTCCCAGTGACTTCAGTCACCAGTAGTAATCTGTAACATTTCTAAGTGTCCACCTCTAAACAGAGAAACGCTCTCTCTGCAGCACCGCAGACGAGGCCACGGGGGACACGCTGCAGTGCATCAGTATTTTATCACTGAGCCTGGACTGCGATAAACACTGGGTGGTGTAGAGATTATTGTTTTATGCTCAGCAACACTGAGAGTCGACACATTGCGTGCTTTTCTTCCACAAGGAGGAGACAGACAAATGACGACGTAGAGTAAAACGCCTGAGCCAGGTCTCAGGTGAATGTGCCTCCTGACCTGTATCTTGAGCTGATGACGGGCTTTGACCTTCTTCCTGAGCGGAGCAGAGAGCGACAGCAGCCCGCCCTGGTCCACGTGGAATCGTCGATCCTCGTTGCCACTGACAATGTGGAAGGAGAAGGGCGGGCCGTTCCTCGGCGTGTCCTTGTCCGTCACCACCAGCTGGAGGACGCTGCTGCCGATGGACTCGCCCTCCTGAAGGAATCAGTGAACGTTCAATAAACCACTCAACAGTAAGCTGGAAAACACTGTTTATCATGATGGATTACATCTCTGACGCAACCTCAGTGGCTCAGCATGTTGAAATTAATAGAACCCAGCAGGTCCCTGAAATGTAGGATATCAATCTTAATAATTGGCAATAAAATACACACGATTTAGTGTTAATGGGCTAAAACACACAAGTGCATTGTGGGCGTCAGGCTTTAAATGTAAAGTAGAGCAAGCTCCACAAAGCATAGTCCTTATTAGAGCTTTAACAGGTGAGTTCGTTGGGTTAGTAGGTTCTGGTACAGGGCAGTGGCTCCATCTGGATGAAACCAAGTGGAACCGGTTCACATCCACCACACAAACGCTCAAAGGGAAGAAGGACGCAGCGCAGCATCTAGAAGGTGCGTTCACCGTACTAACAGTAGGTTACACAACGCGACATCTGCTCCTTTGGAAATTTATATATTTTCCACAAACTTTGCGATTCAGCAACATTGAATTATTCAGTAAAATAACTGCAGCCCTTAAGATGCTCTGCTGTGAGTAACTAGGGGAATTTAAATATCCTACAATGTACAATGGAAAGACCTGCTCAGATCATCCTCCTGCTGCTTCTTGAATAATACGACTTGGTTCCACTGCTTGGTTCAACTAGGCTCCTAAAACACCTGCAACAATACAACAGCTCCTTTCCTGTGTCTGCAACCATCATCCATCTGCCTGATGCAAATCAGAGCCATCATCAGGCAGAGCTGGCTGTGGGGACATTAGCAGATGGGATATCTGTCCACATTTTGGCTTGTGAAGCACATATTCTGAGACTGGATGGAAGCTTCTGAGCTGGCAGAGCTGCAGCAGGTTGAGTGATGGAAAGCTAGCGGACAAAACGTCATTGTCAGGGAGGAAGAGCCAGCGCAGCTGAAAGGAACGAGAAGCCGCATCAGACTAAACATGCAGCAACACAAACACAAAAGTGGAGGAAATTAGCCAGATATATTTCTCGGCAGCAGCAGATTTTGTCCTGTGATTAGAGCTGTGGCGAATGTGTGCTGCTAAGGTCCAAACACGCACACACACTGACTCCCACACGGTTCAAACCCCACTCTGAAAAAGTTTCACTCCTTAGCTCTCACTGCACAGTTTTAATGAGCTCTGGGCACCGGTGTTATGATGGAGCAGACTTACAGGTCAGCACATTTCCACTGGACTGTGTTGGAGCGGTTCTAATGATACAGAGGGATGGATAGATTGAAGGGGGATGACTCATCTTTCGTGGAGTCATTAGCTCATCTGCTTTCATTAGCACCCTGTCATGCAGTCAGGAGCAGGTGGAGGTTAACAGCCTGATGCTGTGTTATTAGAGTGAGCAGATTCGGATGAGGAGCTGTATGTTCCGCTCATATTCACTCAAACTGGAGCCTGAAAACGAGGCAGCGCTTGGATTTTTGCATTGAGTTGTCAAATGAATGGAACTTCTGTCTCTGTCCTCAGGACAAAGGTTATTTTTGGGAGCTGAGGAGCAGGTGACTCTTTGCAGGTTATTCTGGCTGAGTCGTCTCAGGTCCTTGGTTTTGTTTACTTTGATGCAATACTTTCTGCTGCAGGCACCTTGATGCTGGTATCTTCTCACTGCTCCGAGCGCTGAACGTGGTTGGTTTTTGAACACGCACCCAGAGCTGTTTTTCTCACGCAGAACATGTTGCTGCTGTAGAGAATCTGCCTATGGTGTCCCGCAGGGGTCAAATCAATTAATAGCCATGTTAGAGGCAACCCGCCGCCCCATGATACCTTTAAGGCATTTCACCCTAACAGGATAAAACCCTTTTTACCAGATGGTCTTGTCGAACAGGCATCAGCAGGCTCACACACGCTGCTGAGCAGTTCAGTCCTGATAGCAGCCAGTATTACACAAGGATGTGACTGACCTGCAGCAGCAGACTGTGCTTGACCTGAGAGAAGACGGGCGGGTTGTCATTCACATCAGTGACTGTGATGGTGATGACGACTGCTGACGACAAGGGAGGAGCGCCTTCATCAGCTGCCTGCACGGTCAGAGAGTAATGGGGGGTCTGCAGAGAGGACGGGTCAAGGTCAGTCTCTTACACATGCTTGTCTTACTCATATTAACAGGTGCTGACCTCCTCTCTGTCCAGTGCAGTTTGGACGGTGATTTCTCCGCTGCGAGGGTCAATGGAAAACTGCTGCAGAGGATCCCCGCTCACTATAGAGTATCGCAGAAGGCTGTTGATGGGACCATCCTGATCCGTAGCCGTCACCTGGAGGTGGGGAAAGTAGCGGAGAAGTTAATTTCTTGTAAAGAGTCTTTTCTCTAGGCTCCTTCTGAGTCATGGCAGAAGGTCAGACCTGACAAAAGAGCCACAAAACACAGTTATAGCAGCCGGTAATTAAATCCAATAGAGCGACAATAATACCTGATGATGGTGCAGCCACAGGTCAAACAGCGCCTTCACCGCCGGATAAAGAAACGCGAACCGGGCGGATCTTTGCCCATTGAGGCAACGAGCGCGAAGGCTTCAGTTCAAGGACTGAGTTTCGTACTTTTCTTACAAATCCAGGATACTGGAGTTGACAACAGTGAAGGAGACACGGTGCTTCCCTGCACCGCTGTAACCTGAGGCTACGCAGGGTTGTGTGTTAGAGCCACACACAATGAAGTCGGTGGTGATAATAAACCCTACGACTGCCTCCAACCAGCGCATGAAAACAGCTCAAAGTGTAACACGCTGCAGTTAAACGGTGAAAACGGACGAGGACACAGATGATGAGAGAGGAAAAGTGATAGAAGTGAAGGCATATGATTACAAGCTCATCATGCAGCCGTGGTGTGACTATCAGAGTCACTGAGCTGTGTTATTGCTGCGGTATCACTGTCCTGACAGACGGCAGCTGCCGTGCTGTTGGATGAGTGTGTTTGTACTTGTCATACACGTTTTTGCTTCATACTTTGCAAACTTGCAGACTCTGCTCTATGTTACATGTGTGCAGGAATCAGTTGGCCTGTTCTCTACCTTCATCACCAGAGCCCCGGGCGTCAGCTCCTCCGATACCTCCGCCCTGTAGTCGCCTCGTCCGAACGCGGGCGTGTTGTCGTTGACGTCCGTCACGTTGATGATGACTGTGGTGATGTCGCTGAGGGACGGCTTTCCGCGGCTGCCCTCCACAGACAGGAAGTACTCCCGGGAAACCTCAAAATCCAAAGGCGCCATGAGGGTGAGGCGACCTGGAAGATGAAGAGGAGTTATTCTTCATGAAGAGCGGAGCAAACGTGTGCCGGGTCCAGATTTGCTTCGCTTGTGTCAGCTTTTCTGGTGGAGCCGCCAATAAAGAGTAAATCAGAGGAACGAGCTGTGTTAACGACCCAACAGTCCTGAGTTTAGGGTGTTTACACACGATGTGTACCACAAACTGGTACAAGTTAAAACAAGGAACAACATGTTTTGAGACCTTTTGATGCTGCCGCTGCCCATCAGTGAACCACGGCTGCGCTGCCCTGCTTAAAGGAAAGCAGAATGTGTGTGACAGAGCTCCAACAGCAGAATTTATGCTTTATGCTACAAGCAAGTGGATTTGGAGGATAATTTCCTCCATAACTCAAGCGGGACTTTTGTGCTCTGTCGGCTCGGTTGCGAGTTAAACTCCTCTCACACTGTGAATCAGTGCACAGCTGGCTGCTGTCTTTTTGTGTCATCTGTCATCCACGTGTGAAGTCTAATGCCAATTTATGGCAGCAATAAACGGGTTCCTACTGGGAGAAACTTCTTCTCCTGTTACTGATACACTCGTGTGTTCAGAGGGAGCTTCCATCGATCACCCAGCGTCTGAAGCCCAGCAGGCCGACTGCTCTCCTGTGTAATGAACAAGTGGCACGCCGGGCCAGGTTTAACGTTCTTGTAAAGCGACTGTTCAAGTCTGGCAAGTTTACTGCCTAAATTAGAAGAGCTTTTAGCTCTGAATGAACAGAAACGACGTGTTTACCCTGTAATGACTGGACAGGTTTGAAGGGACAGGACTACGCAGCACTAAGCCTGTCGCCTGTGGCTCCTCACGTCCAGCAGAGTGTGTGGTTGAGACACAGGCGCCTCATTGTCTCGTCCTGAACACTCCGACTGGCAAAAAACTGGTTTTAACACAAACGACTGTCCAACACCGGCCTCGACGCAAACTCCTCCCAGTTTCTACAAGAAAATCATGCGCACCTCGTGCAACCAGCGCAGATCTCATGTTATTGATTTTCTGGGAGATCAAGAAGATGTGGACAGCGAGTGTGAGTCAGACTGATCCAAGCCACGTTAATAATTCATGGAGGTTTTAATATTCCTTTACTTGTTCTACAGGGGGAGAGTTGGCTCAACTTCAGTTTTCCTTTCATCGCTGCTCCGCATCCCATTCACACTCTTCTGTTCACTCGGACTTTGCCGCTTTTTCCTGTCTTGTTCAGCCCAGTTTCCGCTGCCTTAGTATTCGTGGGGATGCCAGACTTAGGGGCCTGATCGTAGCAGATGAACATGAGTCTTACAAAAACAACCAAGTCAGATTTAAAATACACTCATTTTGTGTCCACTTCTCAACTGCACATCCAACATCCACACTGTACTACTACCAATACTTGATGTACTGTATGTCTGTACTTTTATGAACAACACAGGACAAACCGGTAAAACCCAGTCAAACAGTGGAAACAAAATGGGCAATAACGAACAAAAATGGTAACAGCCTTAGAACCGAACAGTATTCTAACAAGATGCATCTTGTAATTAATCCTGTTGGGACAAAACCTAAGTCATGGTGGTTTAAAAAACGGAAAAACTGGTTGGACAGAAAGTCGAGAAACAAGATCAATATTTTACGACTGAAATCTGAATTTAAAAACAAATGCATCAGGTTTGAAGGTTCCCACAGTAAGTTAGTTGATGGTTCCTTTTCTTTCTCCACACATTTGTTCCATACGTTCCTCTCTTCGTACAGTATGTTACTGTATCCTTGCACATCCTGGCTCCGCTGGCGTCCGACTGACTGATTCTGTGGACTATAGTTGTGAAGCTAGCAAAAGTTTAAGACGTGGCCCAGAAGTTGCCGACCCACAAACGACCTCTGGCACAAATGAACCTCCCGTCAAACAGCAGCTAACAGCTCAGACTCTGCTGGCAAACAGATCAAACGTGATCGTTCAGAATCAAAGTCTGCCTTTCATGCTCTACACTTGCTCTTTGCAGTAAGTCTCCCCACAGAGCAGAGCTTTTTCTATGTAACACATGTGTTGTTGCAGGTAATATGCTAATGTGAGCGATTCTAGTGGCAGTGACATACAGCCATTTAAATCCTGCATGTAGTGCCTTTAATAGAAACAGAGATACGGTTTGTTCCGCTGCCAGGGTTCATATCTGCCTTGGAGCAGTTAGAGCCTGTTCTGAGCGTGACGGTGCTTCTCAGGAAGAAGGAACAGGGTGAAGGTGATTCGTCATTGTCAACTTTAATGACTTATTTTCCCACATGTGTCATTGTCTGTACACACAAACACACAAGTGCATGTCTCACAAAGCCTTTGACCTTGTAAGTGCTACAGAAGAGTTTCCTCCCTCAGACGCTCAGGTCTCGTAAGGGTCGCGGGCCGGGTTCACCCTGGACAGGGCGCCAGTCAGTCACAGGGACAAACCAGCTGGACAAACCAGTAAAGCGACATAAGAAGAGGATCTTTGGACTGTGGGAAACCGACGCAGAGAGAACGTATGCTGCAGGCCTGAGTCAACCAGTCAGTCAGAGTGTGGAGTGTCAGATGTGAGGAGCTAAACTGTTAAACACATCTCTGTGATTCACCACCACCTTCTCGTGTCATGTCTGGGAGCCTCTGTCCAGCCAGCACCTGAAGTGATGAAACTGAAATGTGTCAGGTGTTTGAAACCCCTCTGATCTGAGGCTGATGTGAGACCTACAGTACCACCAGCTCCTTAATGGCATCCTCAGAGAGATGCACTGATGAAGACCATCAATAATTCAGGAATCATTTTCAATCCAAACCCCGAGAGCCATGAATTATCCACAGAGTGAGTCAGTGTCTACGTCACAGTGGACAGAAAGAAAAGCTGTTTGTACAAGGTCAAACCTCCTTACTTTGACGGTTTCGTTGGTGAGTTCGTAGCAAGTGTACTCACGACCGAAGCTGCTTCTAACACACTTCTGACCAACCAGAAGGTCTGTGTGATTGTTTTACCCGCCTGCTCGACACATCTGTCAGTCAACATAACCTTATGACAACATAAAAACTGTTCTACATTATAACCTGCAGATAAATATTAGACAGACGGATGGATCCACAGACGTGTGAAGTATCCATCTGCTGACACACACACACACACACACACACACACACACACACACACACAGTGGAAGTGGAAGTTTTGAAAAACTTTTGTAAAGTGTATTAAGGAAAAACATGAGCAGCACATAACAGTACTGAGATTGATCACTTCTGGGAGAAGGTTCATGGCCTTGAATCGATTCCTCAGGCAGCAGAGATGTGTGAGCTGTGTGAGCTGTACTGGGTCCTGAATGAATTTTCATTACTATCACTGACATGTCTTTACACAATGTCGACTCAGCAGGTCTGACTGGTGGATGCCTGGAATTACTTCACACACACTAATGGTGTGGACGTGAGCATGTGCTGGACGCAGGCAGTGACAGGAATTAAATGGGCCTGGTCGCGTTTCCTCAAGTCAAGACGCTAAATAAATGTAGTAAAGAGAAAAAGAAAAACTGTAGGAATGATCAGGGTGTTTATCAGTACAAGCTGATGTAGTAGATGCTGCTCAGGATGTGATGTCATGGCCGGTTTCCTTCAAGGATCCTCTAATTGGACCAGTCTGATTTGCATTGCCTGGGGTTTGTTTTTGACCATATGACACCATCTGTCAAGCCTTTACGTAATTCTCTATTTCAATTTGAACCTGTACGAGGAATGAAAATGTGCTGAGTTCCTCTTAAACTACACTCAACCAAAGCTCGTCTTTCAGTGGTTGTTAAATTCATTTCTGATTTCTGATTCTGATTCTGTGCATTTCTTTCCCCCACATTATGAAACTAACTGCGGACGTTGATCGATGACTGAGGCTCTTCTCACCAGCTGGGCTTTAATGATTTATTTGCAGTCCAAAGGACAGACAAACTCTGCAAGATTTTCAATCCTGCAGGACTCAGAGTCCGTGAACAGTCTGGTAGGTAAACACTGGGATCAGCAGCCGACTTTTAAAATCCACCTTTTGGTAAAAGGACAATGAATGAAGGGTTTGTTTTATGTGCTGCCCATGAAACAACAAAAGTAAAACTTTCCTCAAAGTTTTGCTCAAAGTAAAAGCAACGAAAGATTTGCAAACCAGCAAACAAAACAACATCAGGAGTGTAACACGCTGAGCCAAGTTTTATGTGAGACTTCTAAATCTAAAGCAAATATGGACTGAAACAAGTGTCACCTGTGTGCGAGTCCAGCAGGAAGCGTTGGTCCTCGTTTCCGGCCACGATGCGGTACACGACTGGAGTGGGTCCTCCGCCATCTCTAGTGAGGGCAGACACGCTCAGCACCTCCGACCCAACCGCTAAGGATTCTGGGAGCTGGGCGGTGTACTCAGAGTTTAGGAACACGGGCTGGTAGTCGTCCAGGGAGACTATGTCCACCGTTACCGTGGCGACAGAGTACAGGTGACGAGGCAGGCCCCGGTCGGTGGCTTTCACCTTAAGCTCGAAGGTGGGCGGGGTGTCGGAGGTCAGAGGTCGCTCCAGGCGGAGGATCCCCGAGAACTCATCCAGAGAGAAGTATCCACTGTCCCCTGCCAGGAGGGAGTACTTCACCTCAGAGTTAATTCCTGCAGCACAGAGTTTTAGTATTAGATCAGTCAGTCTCTAACAGTTCAGTATTTTATTCTTATTATCAACTGGTTTCAGCAATGACGCAAGTATCAGCCTGTGCTTTGGCATCAGCACTGATGAACGCGTTCAAGCACGACACCTGGAAAAACTAATTAGACCAGAACTTGTCACTGTTATCAAAAGCACATCTGGCTCAGGATGAGATCTCAATTAAAAAAACACACAATGTGCCTGCAGATGTAGAACCAGTGTATGAACATATGAACCACATGGCAACAATGATTCTGACAGACCTGGAACAGATGATGCTTCCTGTCCTCTCTGTAATGCAGATTTAATCTAGTCATTAAAACTAGATGCTGCTTTCTTAATTTTCATAATGTATCAACTTTATTGACTAGTTGAAGAGACAAAACAACCAGAGGAAGAGACGAAATCAGACTCAACCACTTAAAAGAGACACAATCTATCACATCCAGACGAGTGGGGGAGCTTTGGTCTGTGCCTCGTGCGGTTGTTGTGTGAGCTGAAGGACAGATCAGAGCACCGTGGTGCCAATGGTGACACAGGGTTTTAATTTAACTGCTGGACCGACTCATGCTTATTGTCACACAGGTTTTAACCAGAAAAACAGCAGTTTTATTGCAGGTGATGTGATTAAAGGTGGACAAAGCTTAAACCCTGGTCCGATTTACAGTAAGAACAACTGATGGTGGTGCAGTGAACTGGCCCAGAGGTGGCGCTGCACCAGCAGATCACAGTGTTAAACCCGGTCTCACTCACAGCGTCACTGCCGTGAGCTCTATTTGTGAGCCAAGCCTCCACTACAGGCAAGATGCCAAGAAAGAGGAATAACGTTTTGTTCTAGTTGTTCTCTTGTTTTAGGTTCTGGGCCGAATGTCACAGGACCATCGACAAATCAATCCAACGAGCATGTTTGTGTGAAGGAACCTGTCTGCATCTACATGTACTGTATGCAAGAATAAAAACACTAAATGTCTGTGTATGAAAAAACAGCAAACTCTACAGTCTGGCTCCAAATGAGGAAAATAACAAATCTGACATTTATTTCACCTAAAACTAAAAAGTGCTGAAAGGCAACAACTAAACAAAACCTTGAAACACTTCTACACCCAACCGCGCTGCCTCACTACAAACACATGGGCAAAGAGTCAATGTAATAACTCTGAATACTGATCCAACGCTGTACTGAGACACAATTACAAACTAGGAGCGAGGTTAGAACAACAAGGTTTCTACAGATCACAGGAAGAAAAGAAAGATGAAAAACACAGTGATGAGAGCGTAACCTGAAGGAGGAAGAGGAAACTGTTAGTTTCTCTTCTACTGTATGGAGCCAAACTAGTTTTATTATTGGTTGTTGTTAGTTCATACGAAGCCTGTGTGTTTATTCTTCCTGCCTGAAGCTCAGAGCCTCAATTTGTTCATCTTGAAAACAAATGAAATGATTGTCCTGAAACGTGGAGAGACAATGATTTGCTACAGTCATCAACGTTGAGGGTTAATCTGTGATCGGACCAGGTTCAGACATTACTGACAAATAACAGGAGAGATCTGATAGAAATTATTGAGGCCGACTTTTCTCATCAGGCCAGACTTTAGCTTGTCATCCTCAATAATCAGCCTCCAGAACAAATGTAGTGAGTGTCAGAGAGCCGATCCCGCTGACCGGGGCTCAGCAGGTAACTGCAGCACATCCGGGGTGACACAGAGGAAAGGTATCCGGTGGGCGTTTCACGAATCAGGACTCTGTCGGGAAGGGCTTAGTGTGTTATTATGCTTGGGATCAGTAATCGCGCATTCATATGCATGCAAAGACACACAAAGGCAAGTCTGTGCATTAGGCTGTAATAGTGTATAAAGGATCACTGATACCAGGGTTGAAGAGGCGCCTGGACATGTTCAGACCTGGGAAGAATATAATGTTGTGAGCAGACTCATTGTCCTGCTCTCACTCTGCATCTCACCGGTGTCTGGGTCTCTGGCGTAGATGACGGCGATGGGCGTTCGGACCGTGGTGTTGTCAAACACCGTGACCTCGTAGTGGCTGGAGGAGAAGCGAGGCGGGTTGTCGTTCATGTCCTGGATCATCAGCAGGATGTCGGCCTGACACGAGCGGCCCCCGCCGTCCGTCGCCTTCGACACCAGGTTGTACTCGGCCTCCCTCTCGCGGTCCAGCACGGCCAGAGTGAACAGCTCACCTGAGGGGAGCAGATAAGGAGGTCACGTTGTTGTAGACCTTCATGCAGTTTATTGTGTTAGTGTCACCACTATGGAAGAAGAAGAGCCAAAGCTAAAGCTAAACGCCGGGAGCTGATGAGGTCAGTACAGGTCAAAACCTCACGTCTCCTAAATCTCAAACGCGTGAGGGTTTATAGTGGAATTAGATACTTATCAAAACATCTTTGCACAGAACAGAGACTGTGGATTTTGTCTCTCATCGCTTCCAGTGAAAAGACTTTCACAAACAATCTGTTCACGGCAAGTACAAACAGGGAGAAGAAGAACCTCAGCGTTCATTTGGGGCCTTGTTGAAAACGCAGCCTTTAGGTTTTCAGGCCAGCAGCTGACACGTTGTCTCAACCTCAGTTTCTCACTGATGTTATGAGCTGTAAGAGCTGCTGCCGACACTCAGCAGTTCATTTAGAGGGAGCGCTCCTGAGCGCAGACGCCAGCGTACCTGTCCTGTGGTTCAGATGGAATTTGTCAGCGTTTGGGCCGTGCAGGGTGTAGGAGATCTGCCCATTAGCTCCCACGTCTGGGTCTGAGGCCGAAACCCTGAGAACAAACATGCTGGAGGGCGAGTTTTCCATCACCACCCCTGTGTACACCAGCTGGAACAGGGGGATAATAACAGTAATCAGGTCTGCATTTGCATAGCACTTTTCTCCAAGAAGCTCCAGAGGCTGGATAAATAAAATGATTTAGAGCAGCGAGCAGCAATACACTGCAGCCACAGGCCCAGTCTGTAGTAATGAAGGGCGACTTTAAAGCAAATGATATTTACATCAGAGCCTGGTAAAAATACCAAACGGCTCTCTCTCACCTCTTCGCACGCTGGGCTGTTGTCATTAATGTCCAGCACGTGAACGTCCACAGAAGCCAGAGCCTCGTACTTCCCATCGGTGGCGGTGACCTTGAGCGTGTATCTGTCTGTGGCTTCTCGGTCCAGACGCTCCTTAGCGATCAAACCCCACACGCCCTCGTCCTCCTGGATGATGGCGAACTGGCCGAGCGCGTCTCCATCTGCAGCAACAACCAACAACCGAGTCACAGGACGTCAGGACATACGCTGCTGAAAAAGGACCAACGATATGTGACAACGCGTAAAGCTTCTGTGTTTCTAACAGTGTGTGATGAACGGATCCACTTTTCTGTGTTGAAATGAAATGGAACAGAATCCCAGCGTGTGAAACACTCTCCCATGTATCGTCTTGATCACAGTTCCTGGAAACTGGACGTTATATTGTTAATTTCATTTTTATCTATAAAACCAACTTTTTTCCTCTAATCCTCTGACACTGGCTGCTGAATACGACCGGTGGGAGAGTTATAGATTACTGCTTGGCTTCATCCTCCGGAAGGAAAACTGCCTCAATCATTTACTACTGTCACTCAGGTCTCATGATTGATGTGTTCAACTGTGATGCTGCTTTTTTTAGCGGCGGCAGAATGCGAATTGACTCCAGCATAAACAGCGCAGAGCAGATTAAGGAAGATTGTTCCACACTTAATTTAGTATGTAGACAAACGTTATCAGGCGCTAACGCAGCCGGGATGACGAGCAGTGTCATCTCTGTCACGCTACCACGGCGACATCGTGCACCAAATCTCCCACTTGCCAGGTTTTATGGGCAGCAGTTTTTATGACAGTCATTAAATCAATGGTGTTGCTATTTTTAAATGCTCAGGACCATAAATACAAAACTTGTCCATCAAAAACTCACAGCTGAGTCAGAGCCTCATCGAATTCCACCTTAAAACCTGAATGAATTCAGGCAAGTATTTTCATAATGTTATTCTGTGTTTAAACTTCACATTTGTTGTGCATCAACTGTAGAGGAAAGAGGTTTTCGTGGGATCTCTGTTGCAGAATAAATAAACATCCCTCAGTAGTCAATGCATTCTCAGATGACATTCAAAGTGAACACCTACACATGAAACACCCACTGCTGGGATTTGGTTGCATTTAAAACATTCTCGTATCGATTGCCATTTATGCATGGGTTATGTTTTGTCTGGTCAATACTCCAAATCTCTGCATTCCTAAAAATGTGGCTAAAGTCCAGAAGCAGACGTCTCGACAGCAACAGTTACTGTGCGAGTCTGTGTGAGCGGCTGTATCTGCTCAACCATAGTAAAGGAAGCTTTACCTGGTGGCTTCACTTTCTTCTAGTCTAATCAGCATCAGCTGACGCAGAACATTTATAATGAATTCAAGTAGAAACATTCAACTCCGTTAAACTTTCCAAAGACAATGTTGTGACAGGAAGCTCCTGTAAAACAGTCTGGGCTTAACTGTCTGCTGAAAACAGAGGATTTGCATTAATTCGAGGCTTTGTTTTGTTTTTGACTGCAGGGCATCCAGTTGGTATTCCGGTCTTGTCGGCTTGTCAACCTGCTCTTCTTTGTCATTAATCTGTGGCTGTATAACATAATATCATGACTCAGTTGAGGGCGATTAACAGAGATTTCATTTCACCTCATTAATGTCTTGATGAATCCCACAGTGCTGCAAATCTCTAGCAGGACTGTAACGTGTTCGATAAACACTCACAAATAATAAGGTTATCACAAACACACACGCACACACACATATACACACCAACTCAGTGACCCGCACACACACTCACTTCCTCGATTATTACACACACTCACCAGTGATGTAACACGTCACAAGGCGGTTCTCCAGGGACACGTCGGCATCTGTGGTTGTCATGGAGACGATGACTTCTCCGGGGCTGGTGTCCTCCACCACTGAGCCGCGGAACACGTCGTCTAAGAACTTGGGCGGGTTGTCGTTCTCGTCTGTCACTGTCACCTCCACCAGGACGCTGGATGACAACTTGACGTCTCCCCCGTGGTCGGTGGCGACCACGCTGAACCTGTAGACCCTGGTCTCCTCACAGTCCATGGGCCGCATGGTGGTGATCCAGCCGCTCGAGCCGTCAATGGAGAACAAGTCAGCGATGTCAGCGATGGTGCTGTTAGAGGACAACTCCAAGCTGTAGGTCACAAGCCCGTTGGTGTCTGTGTCTGGATCATTCGCAGTCACCTGTTAGAGGAGAAAATCAACTTTGAGGTTCACGTAAAACCACAGTGTGCTCACGTTCAGACTTTCTATTTGTGCAGCATCTTAAAGAGCAAAAGCACATTTTGTGACAGTTGTGTAGAGTAAAACCATCTTCTGCATAATCAGTTGCACCGTGGACGCCACTTGTACCTCTCTTTAGTGTGCGTGTGTGTGCGTGCGTGTGCGTGTATGTGTGTGTGTGTGTGTGTGTGTGTGTGCGTGTATGTGCGTGTATGTGTGTGTGTGTGTGTGTGTGTATGTATGTGTGTGTGTGTGTGCGTGTGTGTGCATGTGTGTGCGCGCGTGTGTGTGCGTGCATGTGTGTGTGCGTGCGTTCATGAATGCGTGCGTGCGTGTGTGTGTGCGTGTGTGTGTGTGTGTGTGTGTGTGCATGTGTGTGTACGTGCGTGTGTGTGTGCGTGCGTTCATGCATGCGTGCGTGTGAGTGAGCTCAGGCGCTAAAGGGAAACCTCTCACCTGGATCACTGTGGTTCCAGCAGGCATGTTCTCAGCCAGGAAGGCCCGGTACGGACTCGCATCGAACACCGGCTGGTTATCGTTCACATCTTGGACTTGGATGCTGACAGACACCAGCGACGCCACGTCTGTGCCGTTGTGGTTCCCCTGAGCGATCACATCCACTTGGTACCACTTGGTCTTCTCGTGATCGATGGTCTTCTGAACCAGCAAAGTTCCACTTTCTTGGTCCAGGCTGAAGACCTTGTCCTTGTTGCTTTCCACCGTGTTCCCGTTCACCAGGCTGTAAATGAGGGGCATGTCCGAGTCGGCCCGCACGGAACCGATCTCCGTCCCCACGGGGATGTCCTCAGCGGCCGAGAAGGTGTACAGCGGTTCAGAGAACTTTGGAAGAGGGACGTCAGGAGGAAGCACTTTGAGCTGAACGGGGACTGTGGAGTTGTAGAAAGGGAGGCTGCCGTCGCGAGCCTTCACTCTAAAGTTGAAGATTTTGTTCTCCATGCCGACGAGACTTTCCTTCACACTCACGATTCCAGTAAAAGGGTGGATTTCTATAATGTCTTCCGTCACTTCCTCAGCTTCATCCACGGTATAGGTGACGTCTGCGTTCTTGCCATCATCTGCATCATAAGCCATGATCTGAATGACGGGGGCGCCTTTGTTTACAGTGGATTGAATTGAAACCTGGTATTCAGATGCCTTAAACTGAGGAACGTTATCGTTCTCGTCCGTCAGAATGATCTTGACTGTGCAGAAAGCCACTTTCCCGCCTCCATCTTTTGCCATAACTTTGATGGCTATGACTCTCTGGGAGGGGTTTTCTCTATCCAGTGGCTGCGTGGTCACAATCTGTCCGTCGCTGTTTATAGCAAATTTCTCGTCTGCGAGTTTGTTGATGATGGTGTAATCTACGGTGCCGTACGGCCCATCGTCAGGGTCGATGGCCGCGAGTCGGATCACTCGTGTTCCTGCTTCTGCGTTTTCAACCAGCTCTGCTTCGTAGACGCTCTGCTTGAAGTGTGGACTGTGCCTGTTGCTGTTAATCATGTCTATGTTGACTGGTGCTGTTTTCTGAAACACTCCATCGGACACGGCCACTGTCAGATTATAGTGAGGATCCAGGTTTCTCTTGCAGACATTGGAAAAGGAGATGATTCCAGAGGACTGGTTGATGTTAAAGTAACGACCTTCGTTCCCTGAGAGAATGTTGTACCTGAGTTTATTGATGTCGCCGTCGTCGGGATCTGAGGCTTGAATTTTGATGACTATGTGGCCACATTTTGCCGTTTCATCCAGCGTGGCGTCGAACTGGGAGCTGACAAAATCTGGTGGGTTGTCATTGACGTCTGTAACATTCACAGACACCTGAGCTTCACTGCTAAGCGGAACGGTGCCGTTGTCAGTTACTTTTATTTTCAGATGAAAGTGCTTTGTGTTTTCATAGTCTAGTACTTGTTTAGTGACAATAAAACCACTGCGAGGGTCTATCTCAAAGAAATCTGTCTCATTTCCTTCTGTCTGCACCATTTCAAAGGTCAAATCTTTATTTCTGCCAGAGTCTCTGTCAGAGGCAGAAACTTGTATCACTTCAGCACCGACTGGAAGCTCCTCCGCAATGTTCACACTATATAATGCCTTCGAGAAGACCGGTGCATTATCATTCACATCCTCCACTTCTACTTCAACCGAAGCCTCTGAAAATGCTCCAGTTACAGAATCGGAAGCTCGGACTGTCAACACATGCAGCGTTTGGATCTCATAGTCCAGAGGGTTGGTCACGGTCAACACACCGGTTTTAAAATCAATGTGAAAGTGCTTGGAGGCATTTTCCTCCTCGAGGTTGTAGATGAGACGATAACCTTCAGGGTTCCTGGCCTGGACATGCAAGATGGTGGTGAACGGGGGAACGTTTTCAGGAACCTTGAGTGGATACAGTAAAGTCTGGAAAACAGGGTTAGTTCGGTTCCTCACTTGGATGCTCAGCTGTGAGACCGTACTGAGACTGGGCTCGCCTTCATCTGTCGCCACCACTGTCAACATGTATTTATTCAAGGCTTCAAAGTCAAGAGGCCTCTGCAGGGACACGTCCCCTACGTCAGGGTCGATCCTGAACAGGTCGTAGTCCTCCTCCAGTGAATACATAATGGATCCGTTTTCTGCCAAATCTTTGTCGATGGCTGTCGCTTGATACAAAACATCCCCTGGTTCAGAGCCTTCAGATATCATCATAGAAAAAGGCAGGTTTAGAAACTGTGGAACGTTGTCATTGATATCGTCTATGAAGACCTTGACCTGGGTCGTAGCCGTGCGAGGAGGCGATCGCAGGTCTTGTACCTTGACGACTACATCGTACACATCTTGTTCCTCTCTGTCAAAAGCGAAACCTGTTGTTTCAAAGACACCTGATGTGTGTGAAACTGAAAACATCCCCTGTGGGTTAATCACAGAATATGACAGAGGCTCGTTTAAATAAGATCCTATGACTTTTAGCGCAGCTAAAGTTTTAACTGTCCTCTGATTTTCCCTAACACTCGTCGTATAAAGCCTTTGCTCAAATCTCAGCTGGCTGGCGGTCAGGTTGGTTCCATTTACCGTCACGCTGGCTGAGTCTTTGTATAGGCCGTCAGAGGCTCTGACAACCAGCTGGTAAAATGGCCTAAACTCAGACACATTGTTCACAGTGATGACTCCAGTGTTGTGGTCAATTGAAAAGGCATTGTGAAGATTCCCCTCAGTGATGCTGTATGAAACCGCCGAGTCGGCGTCATGGGCCACGACACGGACAACCTCTGCACCTCTGACAGCTGGGAGGATGACGGATGACTCGTACACTGGTGTGCTGAAGAGTGGCGGACAGTCGTTCAGGTCCAGGATGCGTATGGTGACCTTGGCAGGCTCTGCTGCATACAGCGACGGCTCCCCAGAGTCCTTCACCTGCACGGTGAAGTGATATTCAGCCTTGGATTCAAAGTCCACTGCAGAAATTAGAGAGATAGTTCCCATACTGGAGTCTATCTTAAAGACTTTCAGGGCCTCTGGATCAAGGATCTCATACACCAGCAGAGAATTTGCGTGTTTGTCTGCATCTGAGGCCTGGATGACCAACGGGGTGTTGCGCTCTCCAATGACCATGCTGTTGACGTGAGCCGACTCACTTATTTGTCCTAAATACTGGCTCTGATGAAAAGCAGGGGCGTTGTCGTTCTCATCAATCACATAAATATAAACAACAGTCTTGGACACAGCTCCAGCTGTGGTGGAGCCTGTAACTTTGATCTTATAAGTGGAGCAGTCTTCAAAATCCAGGTGCTTCTTGGTTGAAATCAATCCAGTGTAGGGATCAATGTAAAATGTCCCGTTCTGATTGCCACCCTCTATCCTATAATGAACTGCTGCTGGGCTGGAAGCAGAGACGGTGAGCACGGGTGCTCCAGGGGGGCTCAGTTCACTAATCTCTGTTAGGTATTCATCTGAAGGAAAGGAAGGAGGGGTGTGGTCTGACACGCGGATGTGGACGTGGACAGAGCAGAGGTCACTGCGCTGAGGGAAGCCTTGATCCGTGGCCTTCACCGTCAGGTGAAACTGGTCCTGAGGCTGAAGGTCCAGAGGTTTGGACACAAAGATAGAGCCCAGCTCTGGGTCTATGGAGAAGACGTTGTCAATATTTCCTGTGGGAGGAAAGAAAATAACGTGTCAAACACAAGAAAGAACCAAAACTGTTAATATGATTACACCAAGACTCAGCCTACATCTATTAGATTAGTACTGTATTCCATCTAAGGAACAAATGAACAAACAAACGTGGTTTCTGGTTTTTCAGTGACATAAATGATGGATTAAACCATGACGTGACATCCCAGGACCCGTCATGTTAAACCAGTCTAGGAGTTTCTATTTGTTTCCAGTCTTTGACAAACAATCAGCTGCTGACAACAGCTTCAATATTTTAATATCGACTCACCAACTGAATCTTGAACTGCTACTGAATAAAACATTCAATATTTTTTGTCTAGTTTTAGATAAAAGGAAACCGGCTGTCGGATGTTGCTTGATGCACTCACTGCGTCCAACACACAAAGCGGAATAATGTGCTCTGCAATTTCCCACACTGCTTTGATCACACTGTACATGATCAGCAAAATCCCCCGGACCTAAATTATGCGGCTCAGCTCTGTAGGTGAAAGTGTTTCAGCACTATGTCATTTATGAAGCTAATAAGTGAGAAAACGGGAGTTTAAAATTCAAACCAGCAGAATATCTGGGGGAAGAATCCACAGAGAAGCCCTCTGCACCCCTGAAGCATCTGCTTAGCAGAGCCATGAAGGCTCAGGGTGCACAGGGCAGCTCCCAGTGGTCAGCATTAGAAAGTGGCGGCAGCTCCCACATGTGAATATGCGAAACAGAGCGAGTCTGAAAGGGAGCAGGTATAAATAAAAGATAGAAATAAGCCCTTTGCTGCTCACCCGAGTGCAGAGAGTAGCTGATTTCAGCATTGCTGCCCGTGTCCTTGTCCAGGGCTTTGACCCGGACAACCTCGGAGCCTTTAGGGGCGAGGTTGGAGATGGTGGCCTCGTAGCGAGGAGTGAGGAAGGCCGGAGAGTGGTCATTATAGTCCTCCACGTACACTACCACCTTCACAAAGTTCCTCTTGGACGGGATGTCCTGATCACGCACCTGAAGAGCGGAGAAATGCGACGATTAGGTTTCTCTACTCGATTAGTATTTCTTCAGAAATTGGTTATTCTTCATTTATCTATAGTTGATATTATTAATCTGACATATGTGGCTTTCACGCAATGTTCTTTTTAATTCAGAGACATGGTTGTACATCAGTCTCCTATTGTACTTCATTCTGAGATAACAGCTTTTACCATCACGATGAGCGTGTGCACAGAGATGGTCTCGTAGTCGAGCTCCTCCGTCATCACCAGGACGCCGCTCTTTGGGTCCAGTTGGAAGAACCTGGTGCTGTCCGGGTGGAGGCTGCTGTGGATGGAGTACACCAGCTTACTGTTGGCGTCCGCGTCCTGAGCGCTGATCTGGAGGATGTCCTTCCACGGGGACGTGTCTTCAGGAACCCTCACCTGGAAACGCACGAGGAGGAGGAGTTATTCCACAGGCAGGAAGACGAGGATGCAAGGAAAGCATGCAGGTCAGCAGGAAACGGACAAGCTTGTCGTACGAACGCTCGTTTAGTGAGGGCGCAAGCATTTCTCAATCAAACACAGACCTACTGGAGCCTCACCTCGTAGAGCGGCTTCAGGAAGACGGGCCGATGCTCGTTCATGTCCAGCACACGGATGTAGGCCTGCGGTTCGGAGATGGAACACACAGGGGTTGAGAAAAATAAAATGGCCGCTCAGCATGAACCACATTAAATATGGAGGGCAGCACTTCAAAGCTGCTTCGCGCTCTGCACCTGATCTGCTGCCGCTGCCTGAAGGATTTTATGATTAGATTCCAGACCAGAGATTTTAAAATCAAAGAAGCACAAGGGGTTGTGGGTGGCATCACGTGCCCTGTACAATTTTTTTTCATTCATCTTAAATGTGGTAGAAAAAGGTTGTTAGATTTTTGTACACAGCTACAAACCGAGAGCAGCTTTAGGAAGAAAACACACCAAGTATTATTAGGTCTAACAGGGAGTTTCACTGTGTTTTTGTCCTTTCTGACCCCAACACAACGCTGAGGTTCATGTCTTTGTTCGTTGCTTCAGTTTATTACAGCATCTGGTTTCTCAGTTTCTATCTTTACAAGATTAGAACTGATCCGCTCTTTGGTCAGAGCAGTCAGAAAGCTGGCTAAACCATCGTGCGTCCAGTGTGTCCAGTGAGATGTGACATGTTTAGAGGCACTCGCTCACCTGTGTGGTGGCGCTGTGGTGTCCGTCCGTGACCCGCACCGTCAGGTTGTAGTTGGAGTGCCGGGCGGCGTCGAGCCGCCGAGCGATAGAAATGGTTCCTGTGTTTCTTTGGATGTCGAAGTCCTTTTGCTCATCACCATCTGAGAGGGAGACAGGCGGATTAAAGGAAGGAAGAGAGGTTTACTCCATCAGCTGTTGATGTAACATTATGTGGGCTTATGGATCCAGCTGTCAGATGCGATACTGAACATGATACGTAAGACTCTGCAGGTCTGGGTTTGACTGGTTGCAGGAGTCATGCAACCTGACATCGTCCTCCAGCATCTGAAGAACTGGCCTGATTTCCCTGTGGGGGGCCTTATAATTAATGATCCATTTTCTAACTCTGAAAGGTCCACACTTTTCAAACCTGAGTCCCAGGTGAGAGAAACTTACATGGATCATGCATTTAAAATCATTTCTAGCTAAATTTTTAACTGGTGATTGGAGACGCTGCAGGTTTCTGCCAAGTAGCAAACGTTTCCGTTAATTAAAAAGTAATCAGTAGTTGGTTGCCGGGCCATCATTATAATGCGGGGCTCTTCCTGGCTTGACATCATAATATCTGAGAGCGTGAGCTCTCAGATATAATGATTTTATGAGAAAAATAGATTTTCTTTGCTTCTTATGACTCCATCCATCACAACAGGACAATTCGATGGCCTCTTATTAAGACACCGAGCTCAGACACCCAGGTCGACCACCACAGCAGCAGCACTGCCTGTTTACTCCTCTAACTTGTTTAAAAGTTTGTCCAACTCAAACTTCTTGTTTCCCGCCGGTCAGAAAATATTGGCTGCTATTGCTGCTAGACATGAATGAATAAGGAAGAGAATAAATGCGAATCAGTAAACATTAACATTTAGTTGAGACTGTAGTCTGTATGCTGGAGAAACACTGCATAGACGCTGCTCAGAAAGGATTTTAAACCTAGACACATCCTGGATGGATCAATAAATGGTTCCCACTCAGCAACTGACCCACGAGGAGCTTTTGTTCTGTGAACGGCCTTGCGATTTTCCTTTAAATTCTTATTCATTCAAATTATCAGCACACAAAATGCTGGTGTATTGGGCTGAATTCTCTTTGCTTTGTTTTTTTTGAATATGACGTATTCTTTTCATGTATCTGGTAAACCTTAGGAATACAAAGCAAATATCTGAGACAGAAACTCTTTTTTAATAAAAACTTCCCCGCATCCCTCTAAACTTCAAATGAAAACTGACCTTTGCTCTGCATTCTGGCTTTGGAGGGACTGTCTGTGTGGCTGCCAATAAATTCAAACCACCGGGTGCTCACAAGTGGATTTGCCTTGTGATTATGCATCACTGTTCTGTTCTATCCCTCGTCTTAATTTATCTGATTATTTACAGAGTACAAGTACGATTTTCTTTTATCTCTGGTGCAACCGTCTAACTTTGAAACATACTGGGCGTTAAATCCCCTGTAACACCCAATCACCGTGTCCATCTGCTCCCCTCCTCTCCCCGTCCTCCCTCTTTCCTCTTCCCTGCTTTTCTTTCTCGCTTGCTTTCCCTTTGATTTTTCCTTTCTCTCTCAGCAGGTTGCATGTGTGGTATGTGAGGAAGGTAAACCTCATGCCTGCTTGGCCAGATGGTGTTTATTAAGATATCCACCTTGCAAAGCCCCAGATACACACAGATATGTGTCTATTACGCGATGGTTGCATTCTGCTCACTGGCTTGATTTGAATAGATATTTTTTTGCATTTATATGGAAATAAGATAGAAACTAATTATCAATTAACTTCTGTAATCGTCTGCCCTTTCTTACATTATGCACAAACACAGTCACTGTGTTGTTAATTGGATTATCAGAAGGCCCATTAGTGATAGCGTAACAGTGCATAACTAACACTGGGAGACACGTCAGCAATGAGGGAGGAAAAAAGCATCGGATGCAGCTTCGCACATCACCGACTGTCGTCTCAGCAGTGACACAGGAAGACGTATTGTAAAAGCAATTTTTCACTTTACTGATCATCTCCAGCAAGACATGACATTCCTGCCAAGTCTGGACCTTCAATCCCGCTTGAGGGCAGCCATGCAGAGAAAATAAATAAATAAATTACTCAAAGGTGTGAACCAAATCTCATGTTACTTGAGGGGGAAAAGTGTGTAGGAATTTGAATGACATGGTTATCTATCCACAGATCCTTTCATCCATCTTCTAGATCTTTATCTGAGTCAGGGCCATGAAGACTACCAGGTAATGTGAGTGGTCTCAAGGCCATCATTTAATTCGACATTCTTGACCTTCCCTCACTAATTGCTTATTTGTAGCATAATAAATCAATCTGGTGTAGAGCAGGTGAAGGCTAGGGGTCAGGATGGAGTAGAAAGCACAAATAGTTGAAGTGTTAGTACCAGTAAGTGATGCTCAAAGAAACCTATTAAGACCAAATGTTTATTATTTAAATACCCAATGATTCAATGTGTTGTGCAAATTAACTACAGCTGCTATAATGGAAATGTCACCAGGTGCTGCAGGTGTGTAGCGCTTTGAAGCTTCAATCAGCAGGTTTAAGACGCATTTACATCATTTTGGTTGTGTTAGAACTGAAGAAGGGTTAAAACTGAACACACACACACACCTCAAGGGCCCTGGAGGGTTCCTCCCTCTGCATGCAAACATCTGAACTCACAAAAAAATGATGGAAATATCTGAACTTCAGTGAGGAACCTGCTCACATCTCTCCACAGAGATTAGAAAAAAGTCTGAAGCCTTGAGGGAAAACAGAAAGAGATGAGTTTCTGAGAATCATTAGGAGAAACGCCACAGAGAGAAAGTGACTGCACTGTGTGTTAACTAGTTTACAGCTGATGTGGTTGTTTGGGGTAATGAGTGCGTAACAGTCATTAGAGACCACGTTTTCCTTCAGATTTCTGGCTGGGTGGGAACTGGTCATAGTGAAACACTTCATAAATCAATTACCACAAGTGAAATAAAGGACAATTAATGCTTGAGCCATCACTGTGCATCAGCTCCCTTGAGATCACACTCAAATTTACTGAAGAGCTGAGATGAGAGCAGCCGTTTCCTTTAGGGCGACTCCAGCATTTACTTTGAAATGACCACAGACCAGATGTCCTTTTGCTTTTAAGACTTCCTCCAGTGTGCGCTTCTGGGCATAATACGAGGAACTTTAATTTCTCCACTTGTTGTGTGTGTCCCTCAGGCTTTCCTCCAGGTTCCCAACCTGCCTCAACAGCTCCACTGAAGATAAGGAACATGCCGTCCCCACGCGGCACTGGGGGAAAGGTCAACTTCCCTGCTGAGGGAATCGTTTACTTTGATTTTATCTGTAGTTTTATTCTTGGAGTCACTGCTCAGGGGTTGTGACAACAGGTGAGGAACAGAAATGAAGATCGACCCAGTCTTTTCTCTGACACTCAATTTTCTCCCCTGCTGTTCACTATAGTTACTATAACTTCCACCAAAGTGGGACAAGTAGTAAAACTTCAGGGAGTGGGTCCAAAATCACAATTAGGGAACTTGCTCCTCTAACTCTATCAAAGTATGATAGAAATAAGTTTGTGTTCTCCGCAACACAGAGGTCGGGTAAAACTATTTTTTTTCCTAAGCCCAGTCCTCAGACAAACCTGTGATCAGGATCAGAATGTCCCAGATAGGGATCGGAGCACAGGCGGGTTCTGCAAACTGGTGGGAAAACCAGGTCACTATTTGATCTGCCCTCA
Source organism: Betta splendens (assembly GCF_900634795.4). Lineage (NCBI taxonomy): Eukaryota > Metazoa > Chordata > Actinopteri > Anabantiformes > Osphronemidae > Betta > Betta splendens. Next base: position 19,268,665 of record NC_040890.2, on the reverse strand, counting down.
TAAAATGAATCTGAAGACATCAGATGACTGAGACTTTTTGAACATTCCAAGCAATACAACGAAAATGCCACTGTGCTTAGATGTGGACATCAAGTTTCGTGGTACTGAAAACTTCTAGCCTGGCTGCAATGAGGAGCACCCACCACCCAGTGGAGGACTTATCTCTGGGCTCAGTGTGAAGTAGCAGAAAAATGGAAGAAGGCCTTTAAGGCTTAACTGGGAAAGTGTCAGAACTGCAGAAGATTCGGTGATGACCTCTAAACCAGACAGAGCAGAAACAAAAGCGAGGGAACAGCAGCACACACTGTCCAACCCAGCGAACCCAACAGCCCGTTGTGAAGAGGTACAGCATCAGTAGAGACGTCAGGCTCCACGCAGATCCAATGCAACAGACCAAATGTCCGCTACTCTCGAAGTGAGTGCCAGCTTCATCACGCAGAAAGGAACAATTAATAAACAACCTCCTCCATGTAGGAACATCATGTTTTACAGGGTTCCTGTGAGCAGGATTCCTTCCTGTTGGAAGCCTGACCTCATGTCCTCAGAGCAGATGCTCATCCCTCCTCACAGAGGACTCACTCCGTCCTCCATCAGAGAGGCACGGTTCCGGACCTGCGGGTGCTGACCCGCATCCTGACTCCACACACCCAGCTGGGACCCACTCCAGTGCACAGGTCACAGCCCAGTGAAGCTGCAGGGACAGTGCAGAGGTGCAGACCTAATTGAGAGTTTCCACCGTGCTCTGAATGCAGGGTGCTGTCTCTGTAGCGACACTCAAGAGGATGTGAGCTATTTTCACAGGTAGAGAGGAACTCATTTGTCTCCAAGAGCTATCTGGTGTAGAGAAGGTTTTTTGATAGGGATCTGGGTTCTGCTGCTGAGGATGAGGAGGGTAAAGTGGGCGATCATATCAGCATGAGAGCAGCGTCCCATGCTGTAACAGCCCTCATGTGCCAAGTTTGGACGATGGTCGCGATATAAGACGGAGACGACTGAACCTGGCATTAGCTAAAACCATGCTTTCAGTAAAACACCTAGCATCAAGAAGAAGAGACGAGACAGTTTGACAGCAGACAGCCCATTAGTGATGATAACCGAGTTAAGCAGCTCCACAAACGGCCAACACTTCAGGCCTGATTGACTGAACACTGCAGCCACTGAGTAAATGCTACAGATGGAGGTTCTGACAGTTGTTTGTACTAAACCAGGTTCATTTTGATGATTCACAAGATTAAATATAGAAATAGATTGATTTTACATTGGTCACCACTACCAACATGAAAACCATTTTTCTCTCATTTCACACAGATATGTGTTGTGTGACTGGGTCTCCTCTGCTTCGTGACAGAATGTACCACACTGATGTCACCAGACGTAACATCCGGTCAGCAGCTACGAAGCAACCCGGCCTCCCCTCAGGGATGCAGAGAGAGTCTGTTGTTCTCGGCAGAGGTCTGGCACTGCCAACGGAACAGGAGGAACCTCTCCTGGACTTTCTCAGCACATGCTGACCTGCCTGGCAAAACCCGACGTGTCGTTACTGCAGGGCTCAAAGAGAATGAGACACGGACACCTCCGAACGCAGAGAGCTGGTTTTCATTTAAACTCAAAAATCAAATAATTCACACCTTTGGCTTCTATCAAGCTCCATGTGCTGGTTTTGTAATGAAGTGCAAAGCAGAATGGGGGGAAGTGTAGAAAGGCCAGTGGGCGCTCCTGTGGTGATCTGGCCGCTGATGAGAGCAGGGATGCTGCCGTTTCATCCTTCCACAGAGAACAGGTCCTGCTGATAACACTGACACCACGGCCTGTTTTCCTCTCCTCCTCCCCACTCTCTTGGAATCATCTATCAGTCCAGGGACACTTAATCTTCTGCGGTGGCACATGTGCTTAATTATTTGTTTAAGCAAGCTGCCACTGGCCAAGCTAATCTCTTATAAATCAGTTTCAAATATCAGCTAATACCGTAGGGATTTCTCTCTACAACACCACAGAGAAGCATGAACTTCTGAGGGGCTAAATGCCATTTAACTGTTTATTAATGTAATAGGAACGTCTACACAGCTAATTAACACCACAAACGATAAAATTTAATGTTAGAAATGATGCCTAATGTTTGTAATGTGAACAGGGTCAAAATCAACGGTCACTTCTCACTTCAACACATCTCGTCTGACGTAACGTGCCTTTTCTTTAGATTAACTGATGACAAAGCTTCCGAATCAGTTTGACCTTAGTGTAATACGAAGTCACGCAAGTTCTGACAAAGTGACAAAAGCTACGTGAAACAGCGACAGAAAAGGCGAGAAGAGGCATTGATCGAAGGATCAAAGCACTTCAAAACTGAAAATTCTGTTGAATTCAGAACAGGAAGAACATGGAACTCTGTGTTTGTCCACTCTTATTGATGATTGTAAGAGCTGAGAGAAAAATCTCACAGTTCTGAAGTGAAAATTGGTGAGAGAAAGCGAGATGTTTTTGAATTATAGTTTTGTGCTGAGAGCCTTTATTTATGTAGTTTTACTGCTCCCAGCATCACAATCAGGATCAACAGCTTCAACAAACAAGGCAGTTTCCATAAAAAGTCCTGATGCATCAGAGAGAACAGACCACACGTCAATATGAGGCTCGTCCTCTGTTCGGACTCTGCTGCAGTTGGTTAACTTAAACTTCAGAGTGGTTTCACATCTGTCCTGTCCCCAACACAGATCCGTCTGGCATCAACGGTGCGACTACCAGCAGCTTCTGGGCCCTGACACACCCAATATAATGTCCAACATCATTTTCTGATCAGCGGTGCTTTTTGTGTCGACACACAACAGCAGGAACATTGAGCCTCCGTGGAATTTCTCTGAAGTCAATATTCTGTGATCATCAATCGTTCATCTCCTATTATAGTTCAGCGCCATCATCAGTGTGAGCCTGAAGTTTATTCTGTTTTCCTCTGCACAGCAACTCCTTCAGATCAATACTCAGCTCAATACTATAATCTAGAGAGCAGTGTGTGTGTGTGTGTGTGTGTGTGTGTGTGTGTGTGTGTGTGTGTGTGTGTGTGTGTGTGTGTGTGTGTGGTAATTTGCCCTCACCTATGATATCGAACCACTTCAGCCCATGCGTTTCCGTCATGATGATGCCCACCATGTGAGTGACAGGCTCGGTTTCCATGACAGCAAAAGTGAAGTGAGGCTCCTCAAACATGATTGGCTCCTGGGAGGGCTGTGGGCGGGCGACCCACTCCACGTCCAGTCTCACGGTGGAGGAGCGTGACGGGCTGCCTTGATCTGTGGCCTTAATCTGAAAGAAAAATCCATTATGTTTGAACGAGGGCTTCACCAAAAGCCCAAAATCAAACTGAAATGAATGTTATGTGTGGAGTTGATTCACTACTTGTGTTATGGATGGTTTTATGCCGCTGGTTGCAGACCCTCAGGGAACATAAGCAGAGCCCTGCAGGTGTATTCAGCCTGTCAGGGGTCACATTTACCCGCTCAGCGTGAGATTTCCAGGATTGTCTTTTGCTCATTACTTTTCTCATTTCCTGATTATAAAAACTATATTTTTCTTTCTTGTTGCCACATAGAGCAACAACAAACTGACCCTTCCTCTGCACCTGTGTCTTATATCTAGTAGAACTATAAGCCCTCGTAGTGAGGTTTGTTTTGATTCACGCCCACACACACTGACCTGCTCCAAACACATTTGCTTCTGATTTATTTCTTCAGTAGGAGCCTGAGGCTGCGCGCCAGACGCTCAAGGTACCGACAGACCTATTGTTGTTCTGCTTGTTTTTTCGGATTTGCTGTCAGTACGACTTCAATCCTTTAAATACTGCTGAGGTTCTCAACAAGAGCCACAGACTTTTAGTGACTGTGCTACATGTCAGAGGAGGAGGGAGTTTCTTAAACCCCGCAGAGCCTTCGTGTAGCTGATAAACCTCCCTGGCTTTAATAATGCAGAGTGATGACATCGACTGGTCTGAGAGCAGGTGCTAGAGAGGTGTCTTTCAGGACATTAAGCACGGGTAATTTAGCCTCTTTAGCAGAGCTGGTTGGCTCAGTTAAGAGTTTAAAGACGCCACACCTTCTATAAAAACACACTCCTGAAGCGCAACTCCCTCTGCAGTGAAAACGGGCCTTTGTCTGATCTGGTATCAGTTGGTAGGACATTAGTGTTAGTGACTTACTGTGAGAATGGTGTAGTTTCCAGGCCAGAAGTTGCTGTGTGATGTCACGATGCCCGTCACTGTGTCGACCTCAAAGCGCTCGTCCCCGTTGTCCTGCAGCGTGTAGGTCAACGCGGCGTTTGACCCTTCGTCGTCGTCTCGGGCGAACATCCTGCACACCTCCCGTCTACCCGCCTGGTTGCGCTGTTCAAGCAGCTTCACGTGGAAAAGCTTGTCAGTGAACTTCGGCCGGTTGTCGTTAGAGTCCAGAACTTGGACCACGACCGTTGCAGTGGAGCGCAAAGACGGGTCTCCGTCGTCCGAAACGATCACCTGAGTATCCAGAGGAAACAGCCTTAGTGCCACAGCACTGGCAGTCTTTATACGTAGACATGAAATGGGTCATAATGTATTGGTGTGGATTTTATTAATCCATATGTAGATAATTCTCTTTGCTACAGCCCAACATAGGACAGGACAACAACAGGATGATGATAAATGCGCTAAATTTTAAAGGTTGATGTGCTGGTCTGTGTGCCTAAAACATAAACATATTTCTATAGATTTATGGATGTATTAGGATGGTTTTTCAGCTTCCGTCCAAAGGGATGTGAAAGTGTTGTTTATTGAAGCATCACCTCGATGATGTGCTCCGGTTTATCCTCCCGATCCAGGGCTGACAGCGTGCTGATAACACCTGTGAGCAGAGACACAAGCGTCAGCGCTGTTAGTGAGGGAAGTGAGAGTGTGAGGAGAGACAGCAGCTGGCTCCTCATTGTAGGGGTGTGTGAACTGTGACAGAGCAGTAACGGAGCTGATCACACCTAAGCAAACACACTTTGTTTATGGATGTTGTTTCTGCTGTTGTCGCTAATTTACCTTTCAGCCTCCTGGGCGCGACTGAGAATAATCCAATGGATTCTGACCAGTTTACCGACCATTTTATCAAATACAAATTAATTAGTAAAACTAGTTACTGGATTTCTTTCAACAGTTACATAGATTGTTATAGAATTTTGCTTCCAGTGTCAAATTATAGTAAAAGTCAAAAGAAGTATTGGAAAAAAAGGTTGAACCTGGGCTACAGCGTCACTGCAACCAGCTAGGAAGGACATACAGGCAGATTGCTCAACGGCAGCAGGTGGCTGAGTGTCAGTTTGGTGAATCAGCGATAGTGTCTGTTGTTTCTGACACAAAGACATAAACTATGTGGCTCCACTGGTTTTTAGACACATTTGGCTGCTTAAAGGAAACTTAACCTGATCTAAATCTAAAAACCCCTTTAAGTGGGTTCCATGTCAAATCACTGATTGAAATAAACAGGGATTCCTGTCTCATTTGCCTCATGTCAAACAAAAGCAGAAAACTGACAAAATAGACCAATCCTTTGTTACATTTGGAGTTTTAGTATCATATTAGCCGCGTTTTGACTGGAAAAACATCTCCAGCAGAAACATGCTAATTACTCCGTCTGTAAAACGTTCGGTTGCTGTTTTTCGTGCTCTGCTCCTGGTCTCTGTTCTGCAGTTACGAGCTAATTTCCCTGCTGAGCTGGCGCATGTATCTTTTGACCTCATCTCTTCTAATCTAAATAAATGAACTCAAGTGTTTTAAGGTGGTTATTAGCTCTAATGGGGACAGCAGAGGCACGCTGGCAGGAAAACAACAGGAGTCAGGTGCGTTTGTTTGGAGAAGAGACAGCCGAGACTGTGTGTTTATCCTCCTTCACACCAAAGCCAGGGCCGTTGAGAGTCCTGTGATTACTGTTGGTGTGAGACACTAAAAGATCCTGAGAGATCTGAGAAACTGGTGGAATGAACAACCGGCTCAACACCTCTAAAACCGTTTATATTAAGATTTCTCTTAGTGTAAATGTGCGACGTTTGACCTCGTTTCCATAAACTGTACAAACCTCTGTTTGTACTTTATGTTTGCTCTTTGCTTGTTTTATTGGGTGATTATCTGGGTGCGAAAACAATGTTAACGTGAATGATTCAAAGGATCCAGGGTCAGTGTTGATAGAGACAGCTTCGTACCCACATGGTTTCCAGTTCAAACACAGCAAAGCTTGGAACAAAGTCCTCATCATCACTAATTTTACAGGATAGTGAAACATGGAGGTACTTACTTATTTGATTTGTCACTTGCAGAGAGAAACTTCTCCAGTTCTACATAAAATAGAACATGGCTGACATCAGGCCCTCATACACTCATGGATACAGAGACAAAGAACTCGTAGGCCTTTACAAAAGCGGCTCCACTTCTATGCTACGGCTACGGTACGAGCAGCACCGGAGCGGAGAAAAGCTTCGTTGGAACCAGTGCAATGAGCGCCGTGAGGGTGTCTACACTCTCCACCGGAGGCGGAGGTGTTGGGACCCTGTGAAGGAGCAGACGGTTCTGTGTACAGACACGGGGTCATAAGAGTGAAAGGCCCTGATGAGGGTCGTTTGGCCCTTTTACGACAGTGCAAACAAGTCCTGCTGGGAGAAAAGCTGGGGCACGTTAGAGAGACTGTTTTAGTCATTAGTGAAGACATGGGAATCCGTCCCTCCATTACGACCATTTCTGCTGAGCCTGCTGTCAAACCTCTGTGAAGTCCAACAGATGCTCAGAGCCCAACGTGTTTGTTTCCTTGTCCTCCGCTACTCCATGACCAGCACGTCCCATGTTTGCTTATTTTTCTGTCAAGACCACATTTTCAGGGCATAAATTTCAATGTGGCATTTCAACAGCGACGCATTAGAAATATCAATGAGGACGGCAGAGAGACACCGAGACTCCCAGGAAATGTCTGAAGTCAGCTGTGTTGGTCCAACTAATGATACAGCTTTACTTCTTCGATAGCAAATGTATGCAAATCAAGTCGAGTTGGTAAATAAGTCTGTGAAAAAAGCAGCTTCATTATCAACCACAAGACGAGACTATTTAAAACTAATCCAGCAAGCTGCCGCCCCTGGGCCTTAAGAGCTGTTCATTAGCGGATCACTGATCAGGGATCTGAGATGGAAAACACGCCGCTTCATTTGACCGACTCACTGCCAATGACATCCAATCGCTGCCGACAAACTGTCTCAGCCGCCTTCAGATAAAAAAAATAAAATTAAGAGGCTTTGCAAAGGTTGTCGTAGGAAGACGCAGTGGAACAAATGGACTTTCACAAGGACAAAACTCACATCAAGTTAAAAACGGAGCTGATCACACCTATGTATGTGGTACAGAACAACATGCTGGCCTGTCTTACATGTAAAACTCTAATGCAGCAACAAAAAAGCTCATCACAGCCAGGGGTTCGATACTTTCAGCCTCTACCAACAAACATAAAATAACTTACAAAATCAAAAGCCCAATGATTTTCTGTCCTTGTAATAAATCTGGCCCTGCCTTGATAACAACTTGTTCAAGGTATCAGCAGCCGAAGAGAAACATCCTGGACAGGATTTCATTTGTGTTCCTCCCCTCATCTCAGATCACACAGACTCCCCCTCAGGAAACTTTATCAACTAATTCTTTTCAGTTGTGTCAGACAGACGATACTACACAATATAACGTATACACGCTCCAGGAAAATGAAAGCTTAGTCAGAAACCTCCCAACAGCCCTGAGTCATTTTTATCCTGTCGAGGCACGAGAGGTTTCGCACCAGTTTGATGCATTAGTAATTATGAGTTCATTTGTCAAATCAGATGAACATGCTCATGCCATTGTCTAATAAGTCTGTTGGTTCATTTATATAGTTTAAACAGAAAAAAGGAGCCTTGCTTTGCCTGTGTGTCTGTGTGCCCCTTCGTCTGTAACCTGTTCCTCTTCTTTAAGACGACTCATTCGAACCCATTCACACATAAATAAGCCATCAGTCACTTTACATGGACCCAGATGGATCTTTACTCACAAAAGCAGGAATTTAAAAACTTTAAACAACCTAAAAAGGCAGGAAGTGCTATTTAGTAAAGTCCTTCCTGTTCATTACAGTTTCCTGGTGTGTGGCAACCTTTCTGATTCCACCCTCATTTTCCTGTAAACTCATGAATCCACATGAATTCAGGTCATCTGCATTCCTATGACCAAGGTCAACAGCTGAGACTTGCTATGAGGAAATCCTCCCAATATAAAAAGTAGACACAAACACAATAAACCCTTTCAACCAAACACTTTTCTTCCTGTTCCTGTATGCAAGAGTAAATGAATATCAAATACAGCTGCTCGAACAAAAAGCCTTGTTTTAATGTGAGGCTGCGTCTGTTTCACCACCTCTTGCCCTCCATGTCTTTGTGTGCATCTCTCTATTAACACAGCTTGCCCTCTCTCTCTCTAATCCTTCGGTATACTGGCCCTAGGGTGTGGACAAATGCCACCTGGAGATTTGGAGACTGGGCTTGTAGCGGCTTGTAGCATCGGAGCTAATGCTGCCTTCATTTGTTTGAATGTCGGTCTTTGTACCAGGTGACTCAGCTACAACTGTTAAAGATGGAGACATATTCCTTGGGGGGGGGGGGGGGGGGGGGACTACAGTTTTTAACCTACTGTATAACGGCATAGATGAAAGAGCTTATAACCAGCCTCTGAAGGAGTTTGATTTAAGTTGTGCATCATTTGCTTTGTTCAGACTTGTGCATTAGAAATTAGGTTCCTAAAATGGTGCAGAGAACAGTAGATATTTTCTTGTCCACATTGTTTGACTTAGCTACCAGTTCTCATTATGAAGCTCATACTGTACCTCTCAAATTATGTGCTGCTCCCTCAATGTGCCATATCATAAGATCAAGGACATCAGTAATTACAGGAGCCAACAAAAGTGCTATGAAATAGTACTAGACTGGAAAAAACCCTTACTGGCAGTACGTAGTTTCACAAGTAAATTATTGTTTTTCCTTGTGTTCCTGTCCACCGCCTCATAATTACCTGTTTTTGGATCAATGTCAAAGTACGTCTGATAAGATTCCAGCATCTGGAAGGAAAGCTTCCCATCAGAGGATGTGTCCACATCTTTGGCCGACACCTGGACGACAGATGTGACTTTTTCCACGTTCTCAGGGACAGATGCAAAATACATGGGCTGAGAAAGTTCTGGAGCATTGTCATTAATGTCCAGGACCTCCAGGTACACATGAGTCCAGGTGGTCTGAGGCTCAGTGCCCAGATCAGTGGCATAGACAGAAAGCCAGTAGTGAGGAACTGACTCTCGGTCCAAGGTCTCTGTTGTTCGAATTACACCTGGGAGGAAGAAAAACACAGAACTTTACTTTGAAATCTTCACATATAGAAAATACCAGAACGTATGACTCATGTAGCCTGTTCAGCCTATTTGCATGTTTAATATATTACCCAAAGATGAGTTGGGAAACTCATCTAGCATTTTCTAATCAGCAACCTGGGTGACAGATTCATGCTGTCAAAACACTCTAGGTTCTTACTATGCAAAAGCAATTGCATACGACAGAGTATTTATAATATGCTTGAGGTTAAAAGACAGAGTCAATGGACATTTCTGCTCACAGCTGTTTTAAAAGCATTTAAAAACCTAAACACCCTGAAGCAGAGTTCAAGAACCACAAACAGAAGAATATGTGCTTCAAGTATTTCAGCATAGCTCAAAGTGTATGTGCCCTCATCTTATCTGAGCCCTTAGAATGACAGCAGACTAATGGAAATGTGCTATGATATGGTGACAGGTCACAGGGTATCCTCTGTCATGGAATCCTAGACAAACGCATGTGCATGTCTCAGCTTATGAACGGCTATGGGAACATGGGCAAATGTTTTGCTTTCAAAGTCATTCGTGTGAAATGCAGCGTTAGAAGTCACTGTGTTAATGTGCAAATATTTCACTATGTCACATTCCTTTATTTATACTGCGACAGTAAGTTGTCAACAAGATGCTGCTGAGCTGATAAGACAGACCATCTCAGAACAATCTGGGGATCTGAAGTTGATTAGCGTGGCTGATGTTTAGACTAAAACATCAAATCCAAACCTACCTGTTTCTTCGTTGATGGTGAACACTCCCAGACCAGAGCCTTCGTAGATGTGGTACCTGACGACTCCATCCCTACCCAGGTCCCTGTCGGAAGCAGTCAGCATTACCACTGAGGTGCCCACTGCTGCATCCTCCTTCACTGCAGCTTCATACACAAACTCTGAAAACACAGGTCTGTGTAGATTCTCATTGACATCCAGAACCTGAATCTCCACAAAGCAGGAGGAGGAGAGGGAGCGGGGGAGGCCATGATCAACAGCCCGGACGGTGAGGTTGTAAGACGAACGGTTCTCAAAGTCCAGCTCTCTCTCAAGAGTCAAGGCACCAGTAGAGGAGTCGAGGTGAAAAATTCCACCCTCTGTGTTCTTAAGGTTGTAAGTGACAAGGCCCCCGCTGCCCAGATCCAAGTCAATGGTTTCCACCCAGACAAGGAGGGTGCCCACAGGAACATCTTCTGGGACCTTTATTTTGTAAATCCTGGGTACAAATTTGGGTGGATTGTCATTTGTGTCCTGTAAAACCACCACAAGGTCAATGACAGAGAACAACTGAGGGCCGGGTTTGGTCTGGTCTCTTGCTTCAATTAGAAGGTCATGTCTGGGTGACGTCTCTCTGTCCAAACTACCTGCCACAGTCACTTCTCCAGTCAGTCCATCCACCCTGAATGTGACTGTAGACGTCAGTAAGGCGTACCGGACATCCCCGCTCATGTCTCCATCAAGATCAACTGCATGTGCTGTAAAAATAATTGAATCCACATCTGTGTTTTCAGGCACACGGACGACGTATCTGGGCTGATCAAAAACTGGAGGGCTGTCATTGATGTCCATGACGTTCACAGCGATAAACTTCCATGCAGACGTTTGTGGTGTTCCCAAGTCGTAAACAGTGACGTTTAGGATGTAAAACTCTTTGCTCTCCCTGTCTAATGGGCAAACTAAGCGAAGCTCGCCAGTGAAAGTGTCCATGGAAAAACAGCCATCCTCGTTCCCACTTGATATGGAATAAACCAGTTTACCGTTGAAACCACTGTCACTGTCTGTTGCCTTAAACACAACAACAGTGGAATTCAATGAATGGTTCTCAACAACGTCAATGGATCCAGGGATGCTCAAATCAAACTTGGGAGAATGTTGATTGGTAATGTGAACGTCAGAAAACGTATCTTCCTCTTGACTGGTTAAAATTGGTTTTATTGACTCTATTAGTTTATCGGTCAGCTGTTGGAAAATGCCTGTTTCTAGGCAGCTCAGCGTCGGCTCATCACCTCTGTTAGTGACAGTTATCCTCACCACTGAGTCTTCGGAGCGATGTTTGCCATCTGAGGCTATGACTCTTAAAGTGAACGAGCCGGCGCCCAGAGGAATTGGTTGCTTGAGGGTGATGGCTCCTGACACAGAGTCAATACTAAACACTTGGAAATCATTTCCAGCCTCTATGACGTACCTCACCTGCTGCAGCTCATCTACATCAATGGCGGAGAGCTCAGCAATAGTGTGGCCCATAGGTAGATCTAGGGGGACAGTGGCATTACAGCCAACCCTCTCAAACACAGGGATGTTATCGTTGACGTTGTTCAGTGTTATCGTCACGGGGCATTCACTGACTCGACTAAAAGGGCTGCCGCTGTCAGAGGCCCAAACTCTCAGGTGGTACAGCCGTTTCATCAGCTCGTAGTCCAAGTGTTCGGAGGTTGAGATAACACCTGTGAATGGCTCTATACTGAAAGGTAAGGGGCCAGAATTTGCAATAGTGTAAGTAACAAAGCCATTTTTCCCTTTATCCAGATCCGTGGCTGCTATTTTCAATACACTGCTGCCAACAGGGGTGTTTTCATCCAGTGACGCCTGATAGGACGAATGTGTGAACTGAGGGCTGTTGTCATTTTCATCCATTATCTCTATGACTATGCGAGTCACAGCTTCACCATGATTGGCCATAACATCAAACTCGTACCAGTTTCTCCTCTCATAGTCAAAGGTTGCCATGGTAACGATGATCCCAGTTTTTGGATTAATCCTGAAATTCGAGCTGTCTGGATTATTTTTGATGGCAAATGTAACATTGTAGGGAACTGGCGTGACGGAAACTTTAACTACATGACTTTTAGGAGGAGAAAACTCACTCAGCGTCACAATGTAGGTGTCTTTCAAAAATGCCAATGGGCTGTAATGTGAAGCTGGGATGTGTAGGTGCGTAACTGAAGAGAGCAAACTTGGAAAGCTCCTGTCTTTAGCTTGAAGGGACAGATTCAGTCCAAAAGGAGATTGAGACCATAAAATCCTCTTTGTGGAGATCACTTGGAAGTCGTTGCCCTGAACACCTAGGGGGATTATCTCAAAATGCTTGTGGGGATCTCCCCCAACAATATCAAGGGATTCCACAGGCTTAATCCCTGGCTCCACGTGGACATTGACAGTTATTTTGCCATCTGAAGACACCACTGGTTTTGAGGGAAGTGTGATAACAGGACCCCTTGTAGACATCTTTTGCACGTTTATGATAACTTTAGCCACATTACCGAACTTTTGCACACCGGATATCTTCTTTGTTCTGTCTTCAGCTAAAACAGTGAGGTCGTATCTCCCCGACCGCGTCTCATTGAGCTTCTTGACGAGGCTGACTGTGCCTGTGAAGGGGTCAACAAAAAAAGGATGGGCCCTGCTGGTGAAGGAGTAATAAAACTCAGCATTGCTTCCAATGTCAGCATCTGTAGCACTGACACGAACCACACTTGACCTGAGAGGAGTGTCCTCCCTGACAGCCACATTGTATGAGGCGGGGTAGAAGAGAGGCTTCAGGTCATTGGTATCAAGGACCTGGACAAACACCCTTGTTTTTGTTTGGAATTCAAAAGTGCTTTCAGTTGCCTCCACAGTAAGAGTGTAAGAGTCTCTGACCTCTCTGTTCAGAAGAGCTAAGTAACTGCTGCGGGTTTTGATCCTGAGAAAGCAGAAATCCCCAACCTTGCTTGCCTCTGCTTGGAAAAGGTCGTCATCGTCACCTGAAACCACATTGTATTTGATTTCCCACAGCAGATCCGTCACTTGGATGCCCATCTTCACCGACGTCTCCACGTAAGTCCGCGGCGCTGAGTTCTCATTGATGGTGGTGTTGTACAGATGGTGTGTGAACCGCAGCGGGGAGCTGCCTTTTGCTTTTCTTGTGCTCCCGTCACATCTTGCCACATGCAGGAGGACGACTGCTAAAGTGATCAATGTTCTCCCTGAAGCTGCCATCTGTAAAACCAAGACACTCAGACCTGTTGAAAAGAAACACAGAAGTGAGTTTCATGTTACTTACTCTACATAATAAGAATGAGAAGCCTTTACAGCTCATTGAAACTGTTACTACAGTTATCTTTTCAGTGTCTGGCAGGTATCTGGCTTTTGATGATTCAGTTTAATGCAGATGACAATGGCTGGTTCGACAGTGAAACTGTAAAAATGTCTGCTGTGATTATAAGACTTTTTTCCAATTAGGCCTGGAACATTTAATGAAAAACTGTCTCCCAGAAAATTGTCATATTTCCACAAACGGCCTTTCAAGCTAATGTGAACTTCACTTTCCTTACCAAGTGTTGTCGTGCACCTATGAAGGTATAACTGATGTTATCAGATTTCTAGAAGTGCTACTGTATGTCGATTTTATCCTTTGCATTTTAGGGCTTCCTTTTCTCCTGTGTGAACGGTAGGTTTGACAACTAACAAAGTAAAATGAGCAACAAGTATGTGATGAGTGAGATGTGGACCAACAAAAGCAAAAAAAAACTGGCAGCTCATCCTTTACCCCCTTTTAAAGAATGCAAACCTGATGAAACATTGAACAGTTTTATGCTCATTGACCAAAAGTACACAGGTCAAGACAAATGCAAACACAAGAAGTAGTTGTAGTTTCCACACTCAGAGGTGACAGTAGAGAATTGAAAGGTGAAAGAATTGGCCCCTCTGACAGCCAACACTGTCCCTGAGCTGGTCCCTGAGATCAGACACTCGTTGCAGTGCAGCTGTTCAAGTTATAACAGAAAAAAATGAAGAAAATATAGATCATTTAATCCAATTTTAAACCCAAGAACTGCCAATGTGTCTCTAAGGAAGCAGAAATTTGAGAACACTGGTTCCACCAAAATAATTCCACCTAATTTAAAAAAAGATTTACCAAGTCTTGAACATTCAGTCCTGCCAAGGGTGACAGTTACAGAAAGCAGGTTCTATCAACTGTGCATCAGTTGGTGACAGATTATCTGATAACTACAGTCATTTGAAGCAGGTCTTGATCCAGCCAGCTTGTCTGTGGGGTCATTGTTGCTCTCATCTCTAACATCGTGTGTTAATTATTGCAGAGTAGGTTTCAATAAGAACGTTCACACACTAATGGTCTCACATCCTAAACCCATGCAGTAACATAGGGAGTATTTGGTAGCAGCACCTGATGTGTCTGTGCATGTTCATCAGATTTCCCACTGGTGTCTGTCTTAAGGATATGGATCTACAGGATTGGCAGAACAACCATCAAGTAAGCCTGTAATAATTATAGGTTTAAAGTGGATTGTGTCTTTAATATTCACATCTATGTGGAGAAAGCTAATCTGTCCAAATCTAGCAGCACAATCCAGCTTCTATTTAAAGCTTCAATTTAAAAACAGCATTGTATTGGTTTTAATTTCCCTTAGTCTCTCGTTGAATTGAATAAAACTGGGTTTTCAACAAATTTAAGTTATACTGCTAAAATATTTGTAACTACAAAAACAGAAATGATTTATTGGAATTTACTGTTGGTTACAGTATCTGCATTGTAGCCATGTGCAAAGCAGAAGCTTGCGTTCTTCTAACGTAAACAGTAGTTCAACTTGATGATGGACTTGATACATCCAGGCCTGAAGCAACTGTCACGAACGTCAGTCAAGTCTTTTACATGAGCTGTGTAAACAAACGAACCATCAGAAAATATCAAACATGATAGAACCTAATCCTAAAACAACAACATATGGATACTTTGGTGGACTCCTGTCCATTGCATAACATGCCACTGACGCTTCCTTTTGAAGTTAGCAAAATCTGCCAAAAAGACCCAAAACCGTAAACACAGACATCAATTACATGACCCTGAAACTAAAGTCAATTAGATATAGAAGGTGGATCAGCCACCAAAGCCCAATGAAAATAAAAACCATTTGTTACACTGAAGCAAATGATGTATATCATTTGTCATGGAACGCTCTCAGGCAACAACAAGCACCAAGTAGATGAGGAAATACAAATTCTGTTTTTATTTAACTGTAGTGTTTCCCATGAGGCAGAGATGAAGGTGACCCAGAAGAAGGAGATAAGAATGAATTCCATTCTGAAAAAAATATGACGAGTTGATGATGTGTCAGCCCTGCAGTGAAACCATAAAACTGCAGGACCAGCCTTGTTCCCGCTCGTCTGTACATACAGTCACTGTGCAACTGCTGCTTTGTTGTGCATGAACAAACCTGTATGCGTGAGCAAACACAGATTTTATTCTTCTGAACTAAAACCTTTCTATCACATTTACCAAAACTATAGCGAAAAGTTGTTTGTAATATTTAACCTTTCTGTGAATTTGTGAATTGTTAAAAGCTCGATGACGGTTCTGCTTTAACTTATATCGCTCAAGGTTAATCTCCAGTTGGTAAAGTTGACTGAAACTCCATTTGTAAATTTTCGCTCTGATTGGAGGGTAGAAGCCTTTGGTCGTCACCGCTGCTGCCGAGGTCAGTCGACTGAAACACACACACACACACACACACACACACACACACACACACACACACACACACACACACACACACACACACACACACACACACACACACACACACACACACAGTACTCGTATCCCAGGGTGCATTGCAGGCATGAACTTGCAGCTCCGGCTACTTGGATCATTTCCCATCACCCCCATGTCTCCCAGTACAGACAGAACGCTACCAGCAGCCTCTTTTTGTGCCACCACCTTAGTCTGTTACAACGATTGACTCGTTGTCTGCAAAAGCTCAACTCTCAGATTTTACTCTTTTATGTTAGCCGACAATCTGCTGCAGGCTGAGCCCAAATGACAGCTTCTAATCCCTCCTCAGTATCTGTGGAGCTGGGTTAGTTACTTTACTACTTAATGTACCTACTAACAATTAAAAGGACTTTACTTGGCCATGCAGACCAACCCTTTAAAGTCTGTGGAGTTTCCAGACCTCCCCACTCCCAGCTGCTCATCATTCCGCTGTTGTCAACTCTTTGAAGCTGCCATACACAAATGTTGTCCCACTTCAACATCACCAGGTGCTCAAAGATGCCACTGGATCAGTAAATGATCACGTTATGAGCCTGATGGTTGACAGCAGAGAACATACAGTAGCTAAAGAAGCAACATAAACTTACCGAGTTCACTACCTTGCACTACCAGGAAAATGATAACGATCAAACCGTGAAAAACATGTTACATAGCGATATTTACAGATGTTTTTTTCAAGTTATGACATTAATTTCTAAAATATTACTGTTGTCAAAGAACTGCTTACTCTCACAGTTTGATTGATGAATTAAACAGATTAAAAAAGCCGATGTTCAATTACATTCATTGTAGAGTCGGTTCTTGGCTCCTGAGCTTGTTCCACACGCAATGCTTTTAACCACATGGGCATTTCACTCATTTTGAAGGCACTCAGCCGTTTCCTGTGTGATCACTATTGCAACACAAACAAGTCCAATCATGGATCCACACACAGTGTAGCTGCCAATTTGGCTTTGTCAAGCCAGGGGTGTTTTGTAATGGGAGGGTGTGGAAGGCGTTTTGATCCTGAAGAGCCAACAGTACACGGCAGGTCCTGCCAGGCCCAGTGGCATACGGGCAATTATCTCCGTGTTTGTACAAAGCTTCTTCACCTGTAAATTGCAGTAAATACTAATGGTAGAAAGTGGTCTTATAAGGGAATTAAAACGTTTTTTTTTTCCTACACTGCAGTACTAACGCTCTCCTGATCGCTCTCCAAATGTATTTATCCCATTATTGTGTTTCCTGTTTTTTGTTAAGTGATTAAAGTCCCATTCTTTAAAAGAAAGGGGAGGAGGGGACTCTGCTGGGATTGAGATGAAACACAATCTGGGTAATTACATCAAGGTGCTGTTCTGGATGTGGGTATTTCAAAAGGGACAGACAGAACGAGTCATCACTGCGTAAATGAAAACACAGCGTTAACTGTCAAACAGTCCTCTGGACACTAAACCTCTTAAACCACTGTAACTTAAGCCTTGGAAACAAGTTCTGCACTTTACTCGCTTGATTTTAACATTTAGGGCGCATAAGCGATGCAGTGGTTGGTCTGTTCACGCACAAAGACATGCGAGTTTGTGTGTGCGTCAACCTGGTAACAACCTGACACTCTGGAACTGGCTCCATCAGCAGCCAGTTAAAAGGTCAAACGGTTTACCTGAAACAGGTTCATTCATTTTTAAAGAGATTTAACTATGTTTGAGTTAAATCCAATTGGATTTTTATTGATCATGATGCTATGAACACAGACATTGCAGTAGGTGGTGAAAGGTGAACCTTGAAATGAATCTAATGTCCTGAGAGAGTCATTAACTTGTCAACATGTTTACTTCCATGTACAACTAAACTTTCTTTTGAGCATCGTCCTTATTTGCATAATCACACTATTCAGTTTCTTCCTCATCTACAAAACACTGACATCCATAGTGTGCACCTTGCTACAGTCTAGTGCAGTAATGAGTCTGTGCTGCAGTATTAGGCCATGATGGATGGGAAGGCTTTACCTGGTGTCAGTCTATTAAGTGCTCTCTCTTGTATCCTGGTGAAATGTGTTGACAACAAAGCACAAGTCATGCTTTGCTCGTCCTTTGAAATGGCCCCAAAATGTCAAATTTGACAATTAAGAGCTCCAACAAGGTCTTTCAACAACAGGCCCCTTTGAGATAAAGGGTACGTTGTGCAGGTCTTTACCATGTTATCACTGGTTAAAGTTCAACAATTAAGAATGTTTGTGTTTCTGTATATGTAAATGATTGACCTTTTGTCCTGAGCCGTCCTCATAATAAGAAGATAGCAAACAGCTGACCACTAAGGCGTTTGATAGATTCTAGGAGGTGGCCTGAGGGTTTCTGGGAACCCACACATCCTGAACTGTCCTAATCTCTGGGTATGTGAAATATTTAGGGAAATTGACAGCAGCTATTAAAATTGCTTTACATCCTTTACAACATCTTGTATTACTCTGCACAAAGTGACATCTTTAGATGTTGGTGTCTTTTGTTCCTCACACACATGCCTTTTAGGATTAAAGTCCATGACCTTATGAGACGTCACACAATACAGAGCAACAGATTAGGTTCATCTTTCACTTTTTGGTCTGGAGTTGGTGGAGGCTGATTAATGAGCAACAAGAACAGTTCAGTTGGTCGAAGTGAGTCGAATTGGAGCAATTAGCAAACTCTGAGGGATTCACTGTACTACCTCACTTTTCCTTTTTATGTTGAAATCCAAGGTTCTTGTGAGCCTGTGCCAGTGACTTTCTGGCTGAATCCATCATTCAAACAAGGTGTATGACTCCAGGTGAGAATCATTCTTATGACCTTGTTATTGTAAAGCAATGCTGAGTGTCTCCTTTGGAAAACATTGCAAGAAACCGTTGTCTACACGGAAGGAACCATCAATCATGAATTGTGGAGCTGAGTCAAAATAACCTGCCCAACCACTGTGAGAGAAAGGAAAGATGAGGGCTGGTGAAATTGTGGTGAGATTTTTTAAGACAAAAACAAGCTAACGCTCCTGTTTGCTTCTCTGCTGTGCTTCTCTCCAGCGTGTTCTCGCCTCTAGATGCCAATTAAAACCAGCCTGCGGGGGGCAGAGGGGGCCACGGGTAGCACAGGAGCAACCAGGATGAGCTTGTTCTCATTTATACAAACTTTGTCCTGGAACTTTCTTTTTGCACAATGTAGTGCAAAAGCTACGTGACGCTGACCTCTGACCTGTGCTCATCATTCTCCTCCCTTCATGCCTCCGTCTGCATTATTCAAAGAGCATCATTCATACAGTAAGCTTCAGACGAGATCCAAATCAGAATTGTTGACTTGAGCTCACTTTTCTGCATCACCCTTTAATTTTAAGATTTGTCGCTTCTAATGTGAATATGGGAACCAGCTTTCATTTGTTGTACTCTCTACTTTGAAACCATCACTTAAATCACTGAACATGTAATGTTCTCAGTAGCTAACGCCTTCACAGGAGTGTAACTCCAAATCTCCTGGATTATGTCAGGGAGGGGTTACCCCCAGTCTGGAAGGGTTCAAGGGTTGGGAAGGGTGCGGCCTCCAGCCCAACCTCTCTCACACCCACAACATGATGCCGATACTCTGAGCCGAGTGGATATACTGGAATGACCCAACGGCCCTGTGAGACTCTGGCCAGGAAGAATTTAACCTCAGGACCACAGAGCTCGGCAGCAGACGCGCTCTGTCCTGATTTAATATGAATGAAGTTCAGCAATTATCTTCAGCGCAATGGGTAAGCATCATCACACATAATGTATGTTTGGCCGTCATTTCATGTCAGCAAAATGTAAATGAGTCACACCAACAATTTAATTATGTTCTGTCCCATTTCAGTCTAGCATAGCATAATAAACTTTAGGCCCAATGGTGAGATGGTATCCATAAAAAAGGAAATAGATTTAATGCATTTTATGGATATAGATCATTTTTTAATTTCATATTGTACTGATACTGGCACTGGTTGCTTTACTCAAGCCAACCAATTACATAGATCAGGTATTTCATACAGTGATGCTCTTAACCATTTTTATTACTTCTGAGCATTAGTCAAACATTGTTTTACTGTTTAAATTTGGACTTATGCTTTATCTAAAGCACGTTGAATTAAAAGTCTTAGAGTTTCTTCTGTTTGTCATAGTTTTGCAACTACAGCGTGAAACAGTCCCATTCACTGACTTGCAGCACTAAACTGAATAAAACAAAAGTTATAAGAGGGGAGACACCTCCTTATACACAAAACTTGAATAAAGATCACAACAGCCCCCACATTGGAGCACTGCACGGCGCATTCTGGAAAAGCTGGCTAACGCTTGTGTAACATAAACCAAGACAAAGACACTGCTTCAGCGAAGAGGATCGGTGTTCTGCTGTGCTGTGAGGGGAATTCTGCTGGCATGGTGTGGTTTTATTGTTTCTCTAGATAGAAAGGGTCACTGCAAATGTAGATCACCTCCTCCTACAAACAGTTCTATCCTGATAGGAAAGGCCTCTTACAGAGGGACTCATCCACGAGGCAAGAAAACAATAAAAAACATATACCATAACCTCCTCAACACAACACCAATGAGCTCTACCATCAGCAAAACATATTGTTGGGAAAACAGTGGGGTGTGTGTTGCATCCCTTACAGTAATGCCATGGTCGAAAAGCTGTTCTGGACCAGCGCCTTATTCAGACGCTTTAGGTTTTTATAGTTGGCCTGAAACTACACACAATATACTTTTAGCTGTACCACATCACACTGTTTGTGCTGTAATAGTGACCAATAAAAAAACTCAGCCTTTTGTCTCCACCACATCACAAACACTCAACCACCAAAGGTTTTATATCTTTTTGAAGGGTTAAACTCTGCAATTGCAAAGTTTAACATCAGAGCGTCTGTAAAAGCCTGTGGGGCAGCTGCAGTAACAGCCATCCAGCACTTACTGTGTATACAACATACTGAAAAATACAATAGTCTGGTTTTGCTACGGTTCCTGGACCACACCACTTCAAGTGGTGTGGTCCCCCCCCCCCCCCCCCCCCCCACACACACACACAAAACCTCCCAAACACCCACCCACCCGGGCTTCACAGCAAATGGCATAATTGCAGGGAGGGTCAGAAATTCCTGAAACGCATTCCTTGTTAGTAAACCCAGGGCTGTCAGTCATTCAGACTGACTGAGGGTCCGGACCTGACTCTATCAGATGGGTAGTGAGCGGATACAGAGGTGCACATTTGAATTAGGGTTCATTTCACTTGGCTTCACTCTTAACTTTTACAGCTGTGGCTAATGGTTTCTTGGCCAATTTCATTGCTTCCCTAGGTGATGTTCAGTAGTTCACACTCAGTCAGACAGGACTTCATGCAGTAAAACGTTCTGTCAGTCAGTGGATGAGCCCAGCAGGTCAAGCAAAATGCACAGGGGCAAAGCCCTGTTTTTTGTGTGTGTGTGTGTGTGTGTGTGGGGGGGGGGGGGGGGGGGTAGTTTCATCCATCCGTCCAGCTGAATAGCTGCCTACAATGCTGTACAATATTAGCTCAGCTTCATCTCAAATCTACGTTAAAGCTCTAAGAGAAGCTTGAACGTGTTTGAAGACAGTTTCTCCAGTGTCAGAACAAAATCAATCATTTGCTTATAAAGCTTGAATATTAATAAAATAATAGGACTAATAATAACAAGTCTCTTTAAAATATAAATCACTAAATGTGTTCATCATAAGTTTCGTCATTCACTTCATTCACACAACAGAACGTGTCAAGATTGAATATTCACTTTTACAATTTTCATCAACAAGCCTTGGGTTCATGGGCCACAGCTGCAAAGGTATCGTCTCTGGGAGTCAGGAGTAGGTGATCATCTAAAGCACAGGGAGGGACCTAGTGGCCAAAGCTCGTACGTCAGAGCGCAGCTGCATGTGTTGACATGTGCTCCACTCCTGCCTCGCAACTGTCACAAAGTCCTTCACACAAATTCACACTAATTCAATGAGTCCCTGAACAAAATACAGTAACACAGTGCATGAAAAACCCTGCCCGGTCTCGTGCACAGCAGAAATGACAGAAGAGGCCACGAGCATGATGAACGATAAGGAAGACGTACCTGAGGTCTAGTTAGGTGGCTTTTCCAGGAAACTCTCTGTTTTCCCCTCACAAGTGAGGAACGTTAAAAATCCTGTGACAGAACGTCATCAGCCACAGAAGTGTCATAGCGGTTTGGTATGAAGTCCATGAAAAAGACACACACATACAGAGAACTGTAGAAGTGTGATTCAACGGCTTCAAACTTCAACCCCAGCGCTTTCAAAGGCTCTGAACCAAAGTGCTGCTGAAACACCATTCTCCACCCACTTCTCATGCTGTCCCTCCCTCTGCACCACACACACCTAAGTTCCATGTGCCCAGATTGTGGGCTGTGCTCGTCCCCCACCCTCCTTCCCTGAGGCCATTGGGCCTTGGCCAGTACTGTGTTTCCAAAATGTGTGTCTGTGTCATTCGTTAATAATGTACATCGCTCACTGCAATTTGTCAAGATGAATTCAACATGATTCAAATAAAAAAATAGATTTGGTTTCAGGTTCCTGTTTGGTGCTTCAACCGCTGCTTTCAACTTCACAGCTTTGCTTCTGGCTTCATATCCAGTAACCTGGTTCCTTAAGTCTCGCAGTTACTCCAGATATTCTACAGGTTTGAGGAAAGACTAATAAATCATCTGCAAAAAGGTTGAAGCTGTTTTATACACTAGCTTTAATTAAATATTTCATTCTTTATATTAGAACATGACAAACATGCTTGTTCCGAATAGATATTCAGACAAATGCAAAACAATGTACAAAATGTGCAAACTCTCACAGTCAAGCTGGAAAAAGATTTGGCTTAGTAATTAGTAAAAAATGAAGTTCACCTGTTAGAGGAAACCACTCATTTATATTTAGCAGTTTGCCTGTTGCTCTGCTGACCCATTTGGGTGTAACCATGTGACCCAGCAGTAATTAACAGTCTGCTTTCTTCAAGCCATCCCAGCCTGACAGACACTGGTAATTAGCTGTGATGGTTAATAGCTACAGCAGAAACACCACAGGCTTGTGTTGCTGTTGTGTAAACAGTACAAATAAAGTCACTAGCCGCATACAGCTGCAAACCCCTGGCCCTGGGCCATGAATGTGGTTAGGAACAATAGGAGCCAGAGAAAGGCTTGGGTGGTGATTATGATCACTAACGTACTGTATATTAAGTTTCACTTACATATTGAAGTGTTAAGTAATTTATGTCTGATCAAGGACAAACTGTAAAACCTGTGGCACCACTGGCAGTGGTGTGAAAGCCAGGTGATAACTGTTTAAGTACAACATCAGGTTAGAGCAGAGATCCGTTACATAAAGAAGTAATTCATCATCATTATTACAATCCTGAGCTTTAGTTTGTGTCTCCCATCACTTAACATGAGAGCATACACAAAGCAGCGATTGTTGTGCAACTGACCTGATTAGCAGCGACTTTAACCTGCCACAGATTCTGTATGTTGCAGACATCTGTGCAGGGCAAAGTAAGCTTGTTTAATACCACTTGTGTTTACGCCAGATGTCATTTGACAGGATGGCACATTTCTCAATCAGACAATACACGGCTGTTGGCTGGAACCACCACGTCCACACACAGACACACACAGACAACTGCTGCACCTCCAATGCTGTGCTTAGACACAGTCAGGGTCAAAGCACCTTTTTACATTATACATTTAGTAGTTACCTGTTGTATAAATAAACAAAAACACACAGCCATTAATAAAGTCGTTCAAAGCTGCATTACTCCAGTGTAGTGTGCAGATTTGTCTCCATGACAGAAACGTGAAGGGCAGTTATGACCCAGGGTAGAGCTGATCAAAGGAAACTCTGCATCACACTACCGTGAAGCAATTCTGCAGCCAGTCATACAGGGAAATATTGACTGATTCTTCTATGACTCAGAATCGATTTTACAGATTAAAAACATTACGCTGACAGATTGAAAAAGGAAAAGTCAGTCGCCTGTGTACAGATCCCCCAGTGAACCAAGTCATCTTGAAGGTAATATTTCTAAAAAAGCAGCATTTGATCATACTTTAGATTTAATGACCTAATATTTATAACCAATGACCTTATATGTTACATTAAGTGATTTCATTACTCAGGTTGCATTCACCTCAAAGCGTTTATACTTACTGCATATACTCGCTTCCACTCAATCAGGAGTGATCCTAGACTAACTCCTGTAGCAACACAAGTAAGAGTATACTGGTATATATATTATACTGGTATACTGGTATAATGTTATACTGGTATACTGGTATACTGGTATACTGAGCACCTATGCTTTTAAAGGCATTCTGGGAAATGTAGGAGCTGCAAAGACAGAAAAGATGGTAAAGTAGGTTTCTGCAGGCATCATAAGGATGTTGACTGCATAAAAGCCTACTTTGAAGTTATAAAAGGTGAACAGAAGCTTCCCTGAAGCTCCTTGTCCAGGATTTCCAGGTTAAGCTGTTTGATTAGGTGAATACAGAGAAAAGCAACAGATGAACATAAAACACTGAGAGAAAAATATTAGGAGGAAATAAAGAGAAACATGTCAAGGGAGGAAAAGGTTAACAAGTGACTTACATGCTGAGAGAAGGAGAGAGGGTATCAGAAATAGTATATTATTACACCTACCAAAGAAAAACACAGGAAGGAGGAGGTGCCCAACACAACTAAAAAACTAGAATTATAATGAACAGAGAGGATGAGGAGGAGGCTACAGGAAAGAAAAAGCAAGAGGGAGACAGATGAACAGAGAGAGAAGAAAGGAGGGAGGTCTGGTCCAGAAATAAACAGTGACAGAAGGTGGGCATGAAGCCACTGGCAGCAGGTGAACCTGAGCAAAGAGCATGAGAGCCTGTAGGAAATGAAAGTTACCATCCACCGTATGGAACCTGCTGCTGGCGCATGCTGTTTATCCATACCACCCAACCTTTACATGGATCTGATGCTTCTGTGCTGACAGAACATCAAATTCATAAGTCAAAGCTCTAAACAAAAACAAGCTCAACAAAGTCTATGACAAAATATCTTCTTGTTCCTTTCAGGAGTGCAATATCATGAACTTTAGTGTTTAGTGTAAGTCCTCTGCAGATTGTGAATAAATGAACAAACAGACCAAATGTCGTGAACATTCATCAATGAGAATCCGAATATTTCACACTAGAGTAAAAAGAAACATTTAATGGTAATCTGTCTTCATCCTAAGTGAAGCTACTGTACAGTAAGTAGTGTGTGATCATTTGTTAAATGTCATGTTATGAAAGATAACCCATACAGAACCATAAGGCTGCACTTCACAATGACTGGAATTACAAAAAAACGTAACGCGAGCTGATGCTGTCAGCCTGATTGCCTGATCAGCTCTCAGGTCATCAGTTCGGCAGCTGTGTTCGTGTTACAGAGCGTCACCTCCAGATCGACAGGCAGTTAAAGGAAAAGTGTGGTTGCCTTCGCTGAAGCTGAAGAGTTCTCAGCTGGCCTTTTTCAAAACCTGTCAGAGCGTCTGTCAACAAGTCCATTTATTGGCTCCCCTGATTTAAAGAACCTGGCCAGGAATCTGGGGTCAGGAGGAGGCGGAGGGTCAAGGTATTGGATTCACAAATAATGTGAATTCACACAGCTTACTTCCTGTAACAGCTCGAGTGTAAACTCCCACGAGGGGCAGACTGATAACAATCACTAGACCTTAACCTAAATTCCAAACGTCTTTTTCCCTTTTGACTTTCTTCACTGTAAAACCTAGTCATAGATAAGATGCAATAAAAAACGACATGCCACATTCATTATTTTTGAAACCGTGAAGGAAAATAAGCACATCAAATGCTAACAAAACCATTTTATCAGCTCTTCAAGACTGAATGAATGCTGGCCATTGTCTCCCTCCCCTATTTCCTGCAGATTTAGAGATAACCCCCTTTGGATAGGTTCTGTTTACCTTGTGTACCACCTCCCAGAACGCTGGCAGGACGATAAGGATCCTATAGGCAACGGCAGAGTGCAGCGTTCTCTGTCAGACATGCGTTCAGCGACATGAGGAAGGGATGGGCTACTATTTAGGCCAATTGTCTATAAATGACAACACGGAGCTTCTTTTTGTATTCTGTATATTCTGTTTCTCAAAAGCTGCATGCAGTCCTTTCTACCTCTGGGCAAACGCAGCCGTAACCCGTTTTGGTGAGGGGGGAGCAGTCATAGAAAACCTGGTAAATGTTACCTGTTCTTTTACATGAGAACATTAGGTAAGGTCAGTTACCTGCTGTAGGGCTGGTTCTCTTCTGGGGGTGGAGCTGGACCCCTACATGCTGTAGCTGAGAGGAGGATGCTGGTCCAACTCCTCTCTATAGACAGCACCTCCACCCCCCACACAGTGTGTGGCTGGACAGAGGAGCACCTTCAGCCACAGCTGATCAGTATTAGGTTCTCCACAGGACGCCAGGGGAGAACCTTCCTACCGGTGCCATCAGCCTGTACAACTGCTCCTCCCTCTGTAAAGGCTGATCCTTGTCCAGGCAATAACATGTATAATAAAACTTTAGCTGGTAATCAGAAGTGAGTGTTTGTAGATGTGTTAGCATTCTCATTTTTAATCTCCCTACCACCAACACACCATTGTCTATACCTCCAAATGTGACAATAATCAAATTGTGCAAAATAATTTCCCTCTGGGATTAAT
The DNA here is from genome assembly GCF_900634795.4 of Betta splendens. NCBI lineage: Eukaryota > Metazoa > Chordata > Actinopteri > Anabantiformes > Osphronemidae > Betta > Betta splendens. The sequence goes on along the minus strand of NC_040890.2, from coordinate 19,242,003 downwards.
AAAGTTTTTTAATGCTAATCCAATCTAATCTATTCGCACAAATACTGTTTGGCATTACCCTACCAGACTGGTAGGGTAATGCCAAACATTATCAATCAGTCGTTTTTCTGGTTAATTCTACGGTTATTGGCCCAGTTCCTCTTTAATAAGAACAGGTAGAATCACTTCATACCAGCTCATTAACAGCATTAGCCCAGCAGACCACTTCCTACAACAGCCTGTCCAACCATCCACGCTTTGATCAGATCTTTCATCTATCTATTCAACACATTATCATCTGTAAAGTGATACTTAGAGCACAGAAGGTTTAGACAGAGAAGGAACAGGTCAGAAAAAAACCTAAAGGTGTAGAAGTGAGTGAAGGCCTGACTGACAGAGGCATGCTGGGACAGATTCTCCCCGGAGCGCCGGCTTGTAAACACTGTCGCTGTGAGGGCTACAGTAGGGGAAAGGTTAGAGCCTGAAAACCGAGGAGGAGGCAGGGCATCACTCACTCAGCGGAGCTGTGTAAAGTACAACACTGCTGCTGCACCGTGCCTTCATACACTCGCCCGTGGCCTTACTGCCTTGCCATGCTAGCACTGAGCTGCCCTGCTAACGTCCCCTGACTGCCTTTATTCTGTGTTGTAAAGACTCAACAACATGCTGAAAACATTCCTTGATCGGCTTCATATTGCAATGATAGTGTTGCACATCCATGATGCCAATCTCCCGTTCCAGCACATCCCAAAGCCTCACGATTGGACTGAGACGTGGTGAGCGTGGAGGTCATCTGAGTACAGCAAACCCAGTGTCCTGCTGAAGGGACCAGTTGGAACAGAGCCTTCAGCTTTCTAACGAAGCATGTTACCCTGCTGGAAGCGCCTCATCAGTGGAGGAGTGCTGCAGTCTCTCTGCTTCAAGGTTTGTCTGGCCTTTCTCCTCTGACCCTGATATCAGCAAGGCATCACCACTCACTCATTCTCTAGAATCTGATGTGAAAATCCCAGGAGATCAGCAGACTCTAAAACACTCAGACTAGCTTGAACTCTAGTTACGCACCTAAATGCATTTATTGTTATATAATTGGCTAATTAGATATTTACACGAAGAGGCAGTTGAACAATAATAATATATAACAAAATTGATATGTGACAAAGATGTGGAGGGAAGTACGTCAAAGCAAAGAAAAGGGATAATACAGGATTATTGAATATTGAATTTGTTCATGAATCTTTTGAACCAATTTTGTTTTCAACTACAACTTTTATCGTCGTTAAGAGGTTTTCTCTTTCTTTCTCTTGTTTGATGGTAAAAATTGAAGTTTAGGCTTGTTTCTTTTGGCTCCAATGACACTTTTACCACCTCGTCTGTTCCTGACAAGTCAAAACACTCACTAGCAGCCAAAGCAAAGAAGTGCTTTATATTGTAATGAGTCCAAGAACAGTGATATTATTCAAGCTGGGTGGCATTTTACATATCCTCAACAAAACGACGAACTCAACGTCCTTCACAGAACAGAAAAAATAAATATAATGCTTATTGTGAGCAGAGAGAAATCATCAGTTTGGTTCTTCTTTCAGATCAGACAAAGGTGTTCTTTCAGGTCGTATCACAGCCTTATCACAGCCTTGTGCCCTGTTGTTTTCTCTTATCACCAAGACACAAATCTGCCAACTGGACATACAAAATGTTGCACTGTGCAAAATGTCCTTGGTTTGATATATTTGATTTCAAAGTATGAAATGATGTGTTTTATGGCCATATTCAGGGCAAACAGAAAAGCCTGACTGGATTTAAACCATTTTCAAACACCACAAAATGATTCACCCTGAAGCTTCTCTCTATTCTTATATTCATAAAAATGTAATATGTTGATACCAACAGATGGGGAAACTTAAAAGCACACTTATTTAACTAACAGTCGGTAAGTTTTGATGTTAGACATCATGCAGCTTGCAGTTAAATTCATAACAGGACTTACGCAGCAAAGCACCGTCTTGTTTGATGGCGTTAGTGCCTAATTAAAGCTTGAAACCCACAGAACGGCTCCAGAGTTATAGGACAATACCGAAGCCTGACAGCTTATCTTCGTTATAAAAACGAAGGCACCGCTGCTGCAGCACAACACATCCACTGTGGCACCAGACAGCACAGCTTTACACACTTCTCCATGGGATAAGACTCCACTCTGCTGCTGCTTTACTATCCATTATAGAGATGTTCAGTTCTAATTCAGCACACAATGAACAGTGTTCACCTCTGATCTGTGGTAAAGTGATCATCACCACCTTCTTTCTGAAAGTATGTTTTAACTTGGGTGAGACTGGATACATGACTCATGGATGACTGGACAGTGTGGTGTGTATAATGATGAAACAGAGTCTGAACCTGCGGATCTGTTGGGAATATGCTCCCGTTTCCTGAGACCTGCTGGGTGAAGTGTGCATGTGTAACCCTGCTGTGGGAGACACAGATGGCCAGAATACTCTAGGTTCAACTTTTAGTGAATGATTGGAGACAGCATTGAGTACACGTCACGCAGAGGTATATGAATACACAACTGTATTACAGTACATTAACAACGGGTAACAACAGAATACTAAAGCCGGCATAAAATTCTCTATACAGTCCTTGTTATGGGTGCACCCAATAACCAAAATAACAAAAGGAAAAATACTCAGCCACGTCCCTCCAGTCCAACCGCACGTACAGTGAGGCAGGAAAATCACCGATCCAGACGTCCAATGGGTGGCTCGCCACTCTCCACCAAGGAGAGATTCCAGTTCACAGGTCGTCCAGTTCACAACCAGTAGTCCAATGGTGTAATTAAAGGCATCCAAGATAGTAAAAAAACCCAGCCTGTATAAAACATCAGGCAGTTTGAAATTAAATATAAAAAGTTATTTTAACGGTTAAATGCTTTAACCATCTTACATATACTTTACTGTACATGTTTCACTCTTAATTCAATGTATCAATTTCTCCGTTACCCATAACTTGGATTAACTTAATTACAACACAATGTGAATTGAACTGTGCAGCCTTTCACACCGCCACGTGTGGCTAACCACACTAAGCTAGCTCACAAGTTACACATACACAAATCATATTACTCACCGAGAAATGTTACAACATTGAAACACACAGTCTCAGCCCGCTTACAGCTGACTTGTCCAGTCCGTCTGCTGCTTTTCACTAATATTCGTGTTTTTTTAACACAATTCACCTGCTCCGTCTCGCTAATCTCCGTTCAATGAAATCAGCGAAGAAAGGAACTGCTCCACATACGGAGGTTGAGTTCCGCTTCCAAAATAAAAGATTTCAAAATAAAATACCCGACAGAAGATGACAGGCCAATTACTATTAATATTGTTATTAGTAATTCATGGTTTTATCCATGGGTTACACACTCCCCCCTCAAGTGAATGCGCGTCTCTGTGCTTTAAGGCTGTTGTGTAATCGGCTCATTCAACTCAAAAGGGATATCTGATAGCCAACCTGTCGTACTGTCATCGATGAGAGAGCCTATCAGGGCATTATTCAACCCCTGAAACAAGGAAGTGACAACAGAAACTAGGGGATTCCCTAACCTAGGGTAATGGAACCTCCGTGGTGGTTCACGATGTCTGGAAGATTGTCTGATAGGAATACCCTCTTTTTCTCTCATCTCAGTTGTCTCTTGGGTTTGCTCTAGTTCAGTATTGTTAGTTTGTGGCTTTCCCGATTCTTTAAGAATCGATCCTTCAGCCTCAATCCCCACAGCGCTTTCCATGAGTTCTGGTTCGGCGCAGACTGGAAGGACATCAGGTAAGTTCTCAGGTAGGGGTTGAAGTTCCATTTCAGGTGGTTGTCTTGTTTCTATTTCAGGTACAGCTTGCGATCCCACGTCAGGTAAGTGTTCCACATTTGGTAGGTTGTTTATGTCAGGTGTCAAGGATAATGTCTTGGTTGTGTCATAGTTATCTGAACACCTACTCCCTTGAGGCTGGGCATCATTTCGTTGTAAAGTTCCATCTTCGTCCACATTGGTGTGACATGGATGAGGGTGGAAAGATTGTTTACTTTGGTTACCCCAACCAGGTGTTGGGTTGGTCTTTGGAACCTTGTACTCTCTGACAACCCTTGTTTTCTGTGACATTTGGTAATGGAGCAACCCCATACCAGCTCTCGTCATTGTCATCATCTGAAGCGACAGCCTCTCCTTCTTGTTGAATAGCACTTTGCTTTCTTGTTTTAGGGTTTGTCAGATCACCTTTGGTCTTTTGTGTCTCATCCTTATCTCTAGATAGAAATCCACAAGGAAATAGGTGGTCTCTGTGCAAGGTTCTAGACGGGCCTTCTCCTCTTTCAGGTTTTACAGAATAGACTGGTAAATCTCCCATCCGCTTGGCAACTACATAGATCATGGATTCCCAACGATCTGCCAACTTGTGTTTGTTACGAAGGCGAAGATTCCTTACCAAAACACGATCCCCCACATCAAGGATAGACTCTCTGACCACTTTGTCAAATCGCTTCTTGTTTTTCTCTGCTATCTTGCAAGAGTTTTTTATGGCAGTTTGATAACTCTCTTCCAAATGGGATTTTAAGTTCCTCACATACTGAGAATGTGAACTTGATTCTTTTGCTTTGACTGGCAATCCGAAGGCGATGTCAATTGGTAGCCTTGGCTGTCTCCCAAACATCAACTCATATGGAGAGAATCCGGTTACATCATTTCGTGTACAATTGTAGGCATGGGTGAGGGGCTTAACATACTCTCGCCATTTTGTCTTGTTTTTGTCCTCCAGAGTGCCTAACATACTGAGGAGTGTGCGGTTATATCTTTCAACTGGATTTCCCCTTGGATGGTAAGGGCTTGTTCTGACTTTGTGGGTGCCTGTTAATGCACATAATTCCTTGATGGTATGAGACTCAAAGTCTCTGCCTTGGTCACTATGGAGGCGTTCTGGGAATCCATAATGAACCAAAACATTTTCCCATAAGGCTTTAGCAACAGTGGTGGCCTTCTGGTCTCTGGTAGGAATAGCTATGGCATACTTTGTGAAATGATCCGTCACAACAAGAATGTCCCTTGTGTTTCGGTTGTCAGGCTCCAGTGAAAGGAAATCCATACAGACCAACTCCATAGGTCGAGATGTCTGAATGTTCACCAGTGGGGCTGCTTTGTCTGGGTGCACCTTCCTCCGAACACATCGTTCACATGTTTTAACTTTTCTCTCGATATCTGCGGCCATCTTTGGCCAGTAGAATCGTGATCGAGTGAGCTCCAGGGTGCGTTCAATGCCTAAATGACCCATTTCGTCATGGAGATTCTTGAGCACTATAGGTCTCAAGACAGCTGGAAGAACCAACTGGAATGAGGTTTCCCCCTCGCTTTTCCGTGTCCGATATAGTAGGCCTGATTTCATCTGAAGTCTTTTCCACTCTCTTAGGATCAACCGTACTTCAGGAGAGTCTGTGATGCAATCTGCCGGTAATTCTGTACCATTTTCCATCAACCCACTAATTTTGCTGATAACTGGATCTTCTTTTTGCAGTTGAACAAGAGCAGATTCATTATATTTTGGCACAGTGATGGACCCATCCTGTGACTCCTCCTCCGCAAAAACATCAGGGATTGCCTCTGTGTGTATGGCAAGTGACTCAACATAGCCAAAGAAGGGCACAGACTCTGGACCATGTTCTATAGTGTGTCTTTGACAGACAGCTTTGACAGTGCCCGGAGTTACCTGTTCAACCTCATTTGTGGATGCCAATAATTGAGAAGTGAATTGGTCGATCCTTTGACCCTCCTCTTGTGATATGGCATCATTTTCCAATGGACCATGAGGTCTCCTCGACAACCCATCTGCATCCACATTTTGTTTACCGGCTCGATATTTGATGTTGAATGTGAAGGTGGATAGTGCTGCCAACCAGCGGTAGCTCACAGCATCGAGCTTGGCAGTGGTGAGCAGATATGTCAAAGGATTGTTGTCAGTAATCACTGTGAAATCGTTCCCATACAAATAGTCATGAAACTTCTCGGTGACTGCCCATTTAAGGGCCAAGAATTCAAGCTTATGTGCTGGGTATCGTGCTTCACTGCGGGACAACCCTCTACTTGCATAAGCAATTACTCTTGTCTCACCTTCCTGCTCTTGATATAAGGCGGCCCCTAATCCAGTTGTGCTGGCATCAGTATGTAGCACATAAGGGAGCCTGGAGTCTGCATATCCAAGAACAGGAGTTGATGTCAGTCTGTCTTTTATCTCCTCAAAAGCTTCCTGACAGGCCATACTCCAGCGATCACCAAATGCTTCTCTTGGATTGAGGTATTTGTCATTTCGACGATTGATTTCGGTTCCCTTCCGGCGGGGTGGATAACCAGCAGTGAGATTGGTGAGAGGCTTGACCACTTGTGAATAATCCTTCACGAATCTCCGGTAATAACCAGTGAAGCCCAAGAATGATTCAAGCTCCTTCAGATTCTGTGGTCTGGGCCATGTCTTTAAGGCTTCCGTCTTTTTAGGGTCTGTCTTTACACCATTGCTGGATACAACATGTCCCAAGTAATGGACTGAGCTTTGGAAAAACTTGCATTTCTTTGGGGAAAGCTTTAACCCATACTCTCTGAGACGGTCAAGTACATGAACAAGCCTTATCTCATGCTCCTCTAAAGTCTCGGAGAACACTATGATGTCATCCAGAAAAACAAGAACTTCTTTTAGGTTGATATCATTCATGCATTTCTCCATGAGCCGTTGAAAGGTGCTCGGGGCATTGGTGATCCCCTGAGGCATTCTATTGAACTCATAAAACCCAAAAGGGCAGCAAAATGCAGTTTTGGGCTTGTCTTCGTTGTTCATTTCAATTTGATAATATCCAGCCTTCAAATCCATCACAGAGAACCATTTGGATCCAGCAAGAACTGAGAAAGATTCCTCCAGAAGTGGTAATGCATAGGCATCCTTAATCGTTTGAAGATTGAGTTTCCTGTAATCCACACAGAGTCGAACATCGCCGTCTTTCTTCCTCACCACCACTATCGGTGATGAGAATGGGGACTCTGATTCTCTAATTATGCCTGCACTGAGAAGGGTTTGGAGATGCTTTTTAACTGCTTCATAGTCACGAGGATGAATTGGACGGCTTCTCTGTTTGAATGGCGTCTCGTCCTTCAATCTAATGTGATGCTGAATTTTTGATACATGACCAAAGTCAAGGTCGTGCTGAGCGAAGACATCAGAAAAGCCATTCAGCTTGTGTGTGACTCTTTCCTTCCATTCATCTGGAAGGGTGGGGCCGAAATCAAAGGTTTCCGATAAGGATTCCTTGTCAACTGAAGATGCCTTACTATTTTGTTGAGTGAAATGTTCAACAACATTTTGTCCATTCACATCAGCGGCTTGGTAATTTTCAATGATTGCATTTGCCACATTGAGGTCAGCAATGACACAGTTAGTAGGCAGGACTATGTCGTGATCAGCTTCATTCCTGAGGAACACAGCCAGCTTCTGGGAACCCTGGTTTGGCAATGAAATGAGACTGCTGTCCACAAACACACCACCTGGTAGAGTAGATGTAGCTGGTCGCTCCACCAGCGCATATGTCTCAGTATTGCCTCGGTTGACATGCATGTAGGCCTGAAGTACTACTCTTTGTTTAGCCGGAAGAATAATTGGGTCCTTTCCTCTGAGCTTTACAAAGCCAAGGTTCCCGCTTGTCGATTGTTTTTTCCTCAGTTGAAGTATGTGGAAGATCTTGTTGACACCATAGCTCAACGGAGTTTTGGTAAGAGAGATTTCATCCTCACACTGCTCATAGAGGAGATCAAGGGTGTTTGTGCCGATCAACAATGGAACACCACTGTTTGAGCGAAGATCGGGAACAACCAAGGCTAAAGTTGAAATTTCAGGCTCAGACTCCAGGAAAGACTTCGGGAACTTAAGGTCAACCTCCACATAACCCAGATAAGGAACAGGTTGCCCATTTGCTCCTTCTACTTCTAGCATGTCATCAATGGGTCGAATAGGTAGTTCTGACAGATACGCTTCATAGAATGACTTAGACAAGGTGGTTACTTGTGACCCGCTGTCTAATAAACAGTTAGAATCCACTCCACCCACGCTTACACTGGCCGTACACTTGCGGCCTACAAGGTGTTTTGGCAGTTCAACTCTTTGTGTGACACTATGAGTCTTTGCCACAACAATTCGTTTGCTTGTGAATGTGGGACTTGGTGATCTCTTGGCTTCTATTTGTCCCTCAACAGAAGCCTGTTCTCGTTTAAATTGACTGTGGGTGCATTGTTTTGGAGATCCCACTCACGCTGCTTCTCTCTGAGCTGTGCTCGTTTGGCTTGCACCAAAGTGGAATTGGGTCTGTTGCTACATGCTGATGCAACATGGCCATCCTCTCCACAATTAAAGCAGTACCACGGCTTTGGTCTTGCCAGAGTCTGTCGATTATTGTCTGCGGTCACCACTGATTGAGATTGATTGTCTGGCTGCGTACTCTGTGATTTATGTTTTTGGCTTGTACCTCTTCCCTTCTCCTTCACAGGTTTTCCTGAACTGGTAGCACTGAGTTTGGCTATTTGGAACTGTAGGTCAGCAATCTGCTTTTGAATTTTGTTAGTTACATCTAAAAAAGGGTTTTCAGCTTCTTTCTCTGTGTTATCATCGGTGGTGTAGGACAGATGTGCGGCTTGCATGTGTGACATGACCCTTGGCTTTGAAATCCCAAGATGGCGTTGCATTCTGTTGGCTTTGTTTGCTCGTTTATCCTCTTCAGTCCGAAGCAGAAGAAGAAGCTCTGCAAAAGATGGTGGCACATACATACGCTGTTCAAGCTGAAGATTGTTGATTAGAGCACCATCCCAGCACCCCCGACAGAACTGCTTGAGTAGCTGTCTATCAGAATCATGCACGGAAACTCCTCCTTTTTTCACCACACGGTTCAGTGCTGTATGCAATCGCTGCAGATACTCAGATGCTTTTTCCCCAGCATTCTGGTGGTTGTTCAGAAACCGTGCAAAAAGTTCATCTCCATCCTCCACTGTGGCATAAGCAGAGTCAAGCAATGACAGGTACTCTTTTGATGAAGCTTGGGGACCTATGGACTCGACTATATCTGCCGCAGGGGAGGACAAACTTTCAACAATCCTCCTCACTACGTGAGAATCTGGAATTGATGGGTCATTTACGTAGAACTCCACACTTTTGCGCCACGCCTCATAGTCAACCTCGAAGTTAGGTTGAGGGGAGCGACCAGAGAAGGACCTCAGTTTGTGGTGTGATTGGATGTGTGAGCCAAGTTCACTGCTTCTGACTATGTGCTCAACTACAACACGCTGTACTTCAGGACTGCTGAATTGATCTGAATGTAAGGGAGATATGTTGCTCCTGTCCCTTGCTGACGAAGAGAAACTTGAAGCTCCCCGGTCACGCTGAGTCTGAGAGGAGGGCTGCTGTGATGTTGGAGCTACATCGGCGGGGTTAGTGGCTGGGTCAATGGGCACTGTAGGATCACCACTCTTTCTAGATGATGATTCGGGGTTAGGGCTCTCATTCCTAGGTGTACTAGGGGCATCGTCTGTGATATTGCTACTAATCCTAGCCAACTCATCACGGAGAATATCTGAAAACTGCCTGCCACTCAGTTTAGCTGCGTCTTTTAGCCCAGAAAGGAAAGAACTGGTAGCAGCAGCACCAACATCAGTAGTGTAAACACTAGCAAGACTTTCAATGGTGTGAATAATAGTCGGGTCTGTAACTGATGGTCTCTGATAAGGCATAACAGTGGCTTCTAGTATATGTACAGCAGCACCAGATTGATACTCTACAATTGCCTTTGTAGCAGACACTTCAAGTATTCTGTAGACAGAACCATATTTTTGAAGAAGCTCAAAAATTTCCTCATCTGCAACTGTCCTAGTTAAGCCACTGACTAAAACAGCATTTGGAATTTTCACACACTCTTTCTTAATGACATCCATCTTGCAAAATAATTCCTAACTCAGCTGGGTTTTTACTTCAAATAAACGCTCTATTCACTGTACCGCAACACACTCCAGTCATTCAAAAGTGTCCTAATTATCGAAATTAAACTCTACACATCCAATGTGAATGTATAAATTAATTACTCCTGGCTGGCTCGCCAAGTTTTGTGTGTAACCCTGCTGTGGGAGACACAGATGGCCAGAATACTCTAGGTTCAACTTTTAGTGAATGATTGGAGACAGCATTGAGTACACGTCACGCAGAGGTATATGAATACACAACTGTATTACAGTACATTAACAACGGGTAACAACAGAATACTAAAGCCGGCATAAAATTCTCTATACAGTCCTTGTTATGGGTGCACCCAATAACCAAAATAACAAAAGGAAAAATACTCAGCCACGTCCCTCCAGTCCAACCGCACGTACAGTGAGGCAGGAAAATCACCGATCCAGACGTCCAATGGGTGGCTCGCCACTCTCCACCAAGGAGAGATTCCAGTTCACAGGTCGTCCAGTTCACAACCAGTAGTCCAATGGAGTAATTAAAGGCATCCAAGATAGTAAAAAAACCCAGCCTGTATAAAACATCAGGCAGTTTGAAATTAAATATAAAAAGTTATTTTAACGGTTAAATGCTTTAACCATCTTACATATACTTTACTGTACATGTTTCACTCTTAATTCAATGTATCAATTTTCTCCGTTACCCATAACTTGGATTAACTTAATTACAACACAATGTGAATTGAACTGTGCAGCCTTTCACACCGCCACGTGTGGCTAACCACACTAAGCTAGCTCACAAGTTACACATACACAAATCATATTACTCACCGAGAAATGTTACAACATTGAAACACACAGTCTCAGCCCGCTTACAGCTGACTTGTCCAGTCCGTCTGCTGCTTTTCACTAATATTCGTGTTTTTTTAACACAATTCACCTGCTCCGTCTCGCTAATCTCCGTTCAATGAAATCAGCGAAGAAAGGAACTGCTCCACATACGGAGGTTGAGTTCCGCTTCCAAAATAAAAGATTTCAAAATAAAATACCCGACAGAAGATGACAGACCAATTACTATTAATATTGTTATTAGTAATTCATGGTTTTATCCATGGGTTACACATGCACAGAAGACACACAAACCTGCCCCCAGGATCTATGGGCGGTCGTGTACCTCCTGCTTTAGCACCATCTGCCTCTTGATATATGTTATATCTGAACCCCCTCACAAGCTGAGGACATTCATTAGCCACACTGACACCCTTCCTCTCAATGAAAAATGCTCTAATGCCACGTGAAATAAGAGCTAATATAGTCTGTGTTTCATCACATTCACATTTAAACGTGGGAACATTTTTGAAATGTGCATGTGAATTGTGAAACAGTAAAAAGCTCTGACGCCACCCGTCTGACTGAAACAATACGCGTACCAATGAGCCGTCTCAGCGCCACTTGGCTGAAGAGCCGCCCGCATCAATTCTAGGAGACAAAATGCTAGTTTTGGCAACACGTCAAATATGTGAGTCAGAGGTGCATAGAATCGCGCTGTATCGCTGCCCCGTAATCTCTTCATCATTATCATACCATAATACAATCATTCCTTTCTCTATTCTCCTATTCAGTCCCATCTTTATCTTGCAAATGCACCCCAAGGGTGGGACCGAGCGCTGCTGAGGGAGGAGCTGGCTGGAGCGGTGACCACGCGTCCTGACCCAACACACCTGAACACACCTACACTAGCAGATAAAAACCCTATGACAGCTTAATTGGGCTTTCAGTCTTGTCTGTTAACAGACAGAATCTTATTTTTTACACTGAATTCCTGGCACAGTGTGACACAAAAACAGGTTCCTTCATGTAAATGAGCTTGTTTTATGGGGCTCCTAACTCCGTCTGTTCTGCACTTTGCTTGAGTTCACTTCAGGGGAACAACTCCCACTGCAGCGCGACCACATCTGCACAACAAACGAGGGCCAATAAAGAAAATGATGCCCAGTTGTAAAATGAGTTAGTGTTGACTAAACAAGGCTTCCTTCTATCTCTCAACTACACATCTTAGCAGTAGAAGTTGAATGTTGTGCTTAGACTAAAACTAACCATAATATTCAATAGAACTTTTATGTTCATCTGGATGCAGCTTTTCCATGTTTTCTCTGTCAATGCACACTGAATATTTTCACAGTAGTAAATTAAACATCTTCACAAATGGAAATCACTGCTACATAATTCAGTGTATTAGATATTAGGCCTTTATTGATTTTTGCAAGGCAGCAACATTACTTTTTTCTAGTTCATTAAAGCCGGAGGCCATAAACAAAGAAACGAAGGGTACAAGTTTGAGAATCTTTCCTCTCTGAGATGTACAGTGGTTAAAGAAGTAATAGAGCTTCCACTCAATTTTCTCTCCAGTTTATTGCTGGAAGAGTAAATAGCACCAACATACAGTACAGTACAGGGCCAAATGACGATGTTCACTACAGGTCATCACCAAACCACATTTTCAGATCTTGCCTGAGCTTTAATGCATCTTTTTTAAAGGGAAAAGATCCTATTTAGAACATAAACTGAAACTTTATCTAACAAAAGGTATTCCACATTGTTTTCTCACGATAGTTCTCCAATGTAGTCAACGACGATACATTTTATTCCAGCTATTGTTTTCACACATGTGTCACCCATCCAAGAGCCAAGAAAAGCTCCTTTGTCATTAGGTAAAAAAAAAACTTTTTATGGCAGGTCACCACAGACATCTAACACTCTTAAGACGTCCATTGTTAAAGTGCCAAAACAGTTAACTGTCCTAATGGAGATCAGCCACAGATTAGCCTGTGTTTTTCCAAGAAAAAGCCTTAAAACAATATTATATTTTCACCCAGCTGCCATTCACAGAAACTCTATGACACAGAGGCAAAATATATAAGAAGACAAAATGCTTCATATTATGTGTGTGAAAAAGACTTTGGTTGTCCAATACAGTATTATTGTAATGTACTGTAGGGAACAATGGAGCAAAAGAGGACTTAACCATGTCTGTGGGATGGCACTGAAACCAAGACCAAATCCATGGTTTGATTCCAGATAATGACAAATTTAACATAACATCCCAGGAATCTGATATTTCCTGCCATAAGAGGATTATCCCCTGCCTTATGTGACTTAATGTTAAGGCTTGATGTTGAAAAAGTTAACCCTATACCTTTATAAAAATGCCTACAGCAGTAGGTCTGGTGTGCTGCAATCAGGGACAGTGCAGAGAATGGGTCGTGTGTCATTCAATAGCCCTTAACCACAAATAACCCTGAGGTTTAGGTTGGGAGAAGCGTCACGTTCCCAAAACGCGTTTTTACAGGACTGCAAGAAGACAATGGAACTGCTGTTTGGTCCACTTGTATGTTACTAGATCTTGTCATGTCATGCTTTGTTTTGTGTACGACACATAGTCCATTTGGGTTTATTAACAATATGAGCAGTAACACTGGAGTTATGGAACAAACAACCATGGCAGTTACAAGGTTAGAAATAAGCGACTGACAGTTCACAACCAGCTGTTTCATAAGTCAGGAGCTTTAACCTTGACAGTAGGCCGTTCTAAAATCTAATTTAAGGGTGGAATTTCACGTGACAGCTGTAGGTTAGGTCTGCAATGGGCCGATCCTTTTTTTAAGCTGTATAAATGTCTTTTCTCAGCAAAATGAGACTCATTGTTCTTGCTGATGCTTTGAGGAAAAAAAGCTTAGATGTCGACATGTTGGCTCTGATCCCCAGAGGTTGCAGTCAATATTGGCAGCAAGTATTTTGGCAACACTGCTTTTTCAGGCGTGAGGGGTTTGTTCAAACCTGTTAAGGTAAAGGAGCTGCTGGTTTGACATGATGAAAGAAAGTGATTGGGCATGTGTTCCCGTGATCTTCCAGTCTAAGTCTTGTCCAATGTACATGTATTCATACAATCCCTCCTTTTAATGTCTTTCTTATGTTTTTTCCTATATTTTCTTCTCTTCCAGATCATCATCACCTGCATTTAGGTTTGGATCGACCACATACTGTACAAAAAGAGACCCCGCTAAAGGTCCAGGTTACAACTTGCCTGCTTTAAAACCAAAACAACCAAGAGGAACAGATTCCTTTGGTTCTGTTGCCCACATCATTAAAGAGGCACCAGGCTGAGCTGCTGGTGGAGGATGTTGCCTTAGCTAGCAAAGAACTGCCAGTTTGTGTCCCAGCTACAGTATGAGACCTGTAAAGCCCCTCATTAAAACTAGAAACACCACTCATGACATCGTACCCAATGTCAGCACTGACAGTTTGGAAGTCATTAACATCTACTTCTTAGTATGTTGGGACAAGAGATAACTTGCACAACTTCAATGTTTTTGAATGTCAGACCAGCACTGAAGCAGTTTTAGCAGGAAAAGTCATTTCTCTTCTTGGATGCAACAGCAGAAACAACACAGAGATGGGGCTAATAATTTTCATATACAAACATGGATCTGATGGAAACTGGCACCTGCCATTAGTTCACTCATAATAAAATAAACCTTATACACTCACATTCACCAGTTGATGTTCTTCAAGATAAGAGGCTTATTTCCTCTAATTGAAAAACTGAATATTGAATAAGAATTTGCTGCACTGCACAGGTCTGACATCTGTGTTGGTAACTACATAAAAACTGTTTGGACTAAATGAGCAAGCCACAATAATAAAGGGACAAATAAAGCACAGCAGGATTGTGACTCTTCCCCACACCTCCAACCACGGCTGTCACCAGCTCCAGGCTCGAATCCAGAACTACTCAACAAGTAGAAAGTCTTCATCTGTTTTCACGAAACTCTGCTCTTTGGTCTGAAACCATTTTCAGGTAAATGTGATTCAGTGGAAAGCAAAGCCCACCCACAGTAAATGGCACAGCTCACGACTTTATCCCCATATGAGTATTAGCATCTGCAGCATCTGTAGGAGGCTTTGTTAACTAGCTTTTTTTCATCTGTGGCCATTCTGAATGAGATGTTCAAAACTGATACAGGCAGATTCACAGGTTGTGACACAATGCTTTAAGGGACAAAAAATGGGTTTCACACTGACAGCTTCCTCATGTGCTCTCAAAACATCTGGTCTCCCACTTTACTTCTTCTGTGAAAATGAAAAATTTAATTTTCTTCAGAGAAAAACTATTTTATCCCCTGATGTTTTAGTGGGGTTTTGTTTGGTGGAAATGGAAAGTGGCTCTGTCTTTTCTTACTAAATGGGAACAACAATCATTTTTGATTCTTCAGAGTAACGCCTTACAGATAGGACATGAAAAAGCATGTCAAGGCTCAGGCAGAAGCTGTCAAAGACAAAGGAAGGGCTTGGTCGGCAGTCTCCTCGGGCTTTAACCATCACACAGCAAAAAGTTCATATTACTGTCGCAAGACAAGCGCTTGTTTATTTCTCCTTACACCAAGTGTCTATAAAAAACACTGTCCCGAGTCTGATGCAAGCTGGAGTAAAATAACAGCTGCAGTTGCATAAAGCATTTCTCTCAAATTAACAGCTGAATCCAAAATGCAAAGTATCTGCTATGAGGACCAGAAACATCACATATCAATGTCTTTAGGACTGAAAGCAAGCACTGAAAGAAGCGTCACCTTTTTATTCATCATTCTTCATTTTACTTCAGTTACTTGGACATACAGTATGAATGCATGCTCATGTACTTACACATTTTCCAACAAAGATCGCCTAAAACCTATAAGAGAGTACAATGTCAATATCTGCGATGTTTATACTGAATTATGCATCTCATGACTCTATATAAGAGCTAGTTCACACAACAGACATGCTGTAAATGTTTTCAGGTGCAGTGTTTCCCTGCGTACGTGTCTCACTCTCTCCACCTGTATCCCTGAGTCTTATGCCTAATCTTCCGCAGTGTTATGTTATTTACCGAGGGAGGACATCTACTTATGGCTTTATCCAGCTCCACCATTCTTCAGTTACATGTTCAGCTCTACAATTCAGCCACAAGTCTGTTGAGGCTCAAAGTGAATTACACTCTCCAGTTAGTTTTATTTTTAAAAAAGCAGTGTAATAAATGATCACATGACTGTGTAAAACTAGATCCACTAGCTGCATTGTGTAGGATTTTAATCTTACCTGCAGGCTAACACCGTTCTAGTAAACACAACAGTTACAAACAGCAGGAATCAACTTAAAACGTCAAACTTGAAGCCAAGATAGAAGGGTGAGGATTTTTTGATAGAGAAATTATGCTTTGAAAATCAAACTGACAGCAGCATGTTTAAACTCAACCCGAAATTATTAATGTCACCCAGTACAAAGGTGTTTGTCATTATGAACTCAAATGACCTGATACAGATAAATGACAAACAAGACTGAACAAATCAAAGGTCCTCACTTAAGATGCAGAACGGCACCACAATTCAAACTCACAGACAGCAAAGCATTAGCTTTTGGGACAGATTAACACTTGTTTTGCATTCACAACATGATTTGGAGTAAGGCTGCTTTGAAAAAAATGACATTGCAGCTTTGTGGACAATACTGTGGAAGTCATTTGTGATACAACTAGTAGCTTCTTGCTACATCGTTTGTTATCAAAGAAAATGCACAGACGGAGGATTTGGATTAAATACAACTGTTTGTTGCCATAATCACACTGCCTGACAACTTGATTGCAACTGCGATTAGATTAATCGTGCAGCACGAGAATAAAGTTATGTTCTGGGTTGATAATGATTATAGACACGGGTTCAGTTTCCTGGGAGCAACATGCTGTATTTGACAGCTACCTGCATAGGGAAGGTTGGAAACCAAACACTTGAAGATGGAGACCTATGGCCATGTTGGTGCTTCCACTACACTAGAAGTGACATGTTTCAACTTGGACAAAGCTTTGACTACTCAAACCATCTTGTGCAGCGTATTACCAACACCAGGCAAGGCAAGCGGTCCAGCCAGCGAGCTGAAAGCCTAAAACAATGCCGTACTAAGGACGCGACAGGTCAACATGTGACATGTTAAGGCTTGTTGAGAGTAAGAAAGAAAGAAGTTAAACTTCTCCCAAAGCTAAGTTGGAAATCAA
The DNA here is from genome assembly GCF_900634795.4 of Betta splendens. Taxonomy (NCBI): domain Eukaryota; kingdom Metazoa; phylum Chordata; class Actinopteri; order Anabantiformes; family Osphronemidae; genus Betta; species Betta splendens. Next base: position 19,224,943 of record NC_040890.2, on the reverse strand, counting down.
ACTAGGTGAAGGCAGGTTTAGGGTTTAGACATTTGAGTTTTCTTTTTTTATTTTACACTTCAATGCAGATCCCACCACCCACAGACTCCTTGTCTGCTTCCCATTAATATGAGCAGCAATAAAAGTCAATGTGATGAGCTTACGTTGACAGTTTAAATGCAAATTATCCTGGGCAGGTCCTGTCAGAGAGACTTAAAACAGAACAAGTTGTTAGCTCAACTAAGTATCAGTGATCACAGCATAAATAGTAAATTTAAAAAATTCATTAAAAAAGACTAAAAAATGTTGGTATGTAAGATACAATTATAATACAAACAGTGACACAATCCTCCAAGCAGGCAAACATCAATGAGTGTTTGTATAACGTGTCCCATTCAGACAGGACTCAGATTCCCAGTGAAAGTCATTTTGTCTTAAAATTTAAATCTCAAACATTGCTAAAGGTACAGTAATTCTCATTCAGGGCAATTATTACCTAAAAAACTGAGTTGAACCTGTCAAAACACGATTAGACGAGGTCAACACGTATCGATTCCATCCTACTGTATCTTTATCATTTGGGGTTATTTGGGTTAGACATCTCATTTTACTGCACTGCACCATTTTAAAACCCACAGAGGAGTCATCCAGGTGTAGGTGATGCCCACTACACCACACAGGGGGACACTGACTGAGCTTCGTCACTTCCACTTCTCAAAGATCGGTTTTAAAACCACTTGACTGCCCAGAATTAATTTCTAATGATGATTAACTACAGCAACATCGGGTTTACTTCAAAAGCAAAGGGGGAGTCAGGTAGTTTACTGCCAAGATATTCCACTTTTAATGACATTCATTAAGGTTTGTAGCTGAACAAAGGCTCCGTCACACCTTTACATTCCAAACGTAAAATAGTCACAAGTTAAGTGGGGAACAGTGGAAAGGACACCACAGCAGAGGCTCTTTGTGCTCAAGGAGAAGAGCAGAGCGATGAAAAGAACCAGAACTGTGAGTCGATGCATGAGGGCACAGAAGGTCGTTTGACACAAAGTTCCTCTGTACGATTGCTTGTCATGTTTGATTTATCACAGCACTTCCACAAAAGCCACATTTCATGGATTTATTCATTATAACTAGTTTGAGGCCACGTATAAAATGTAGGTCCCATTATTTCTGGATTCCATATTTAAATAATAAGAATTATATAATAATAATAATAATAATAAATTAAAATACATAGATAAATATAGATAAATAGATAGAAATAGATAAATAATATTTATCTTAAAAGTGAGGATAAATGTGATGGATTATAAGACGTAGAAAAATATCTCTCATTTTAAAAAACATGTATGAAAATGTATTAATCAACCTTCCTAATGGTGTGAGCCAGAAAGTGACGGCGTGTGAGCCACCATCGGTGCCTCTTAATGAAACACTGTTTAATCTGACTCGTCTCAGTGTCTCTTACACTAATGCACAAACCTGTGTTCAGCTCACCGACCTTAATAAATGTGAAATAAAATACATCTGGAAAGTGAAAAAAGCTGGTCTCCAGAATGTACCTGCCAACTTTCCCTGGATAAACTTGAAAAACCACAAAAGCGCGCACACACACACACACACACACACACACACACACACACACACACACACACACACACAAAAGGTGCGTAGCAGAAGAATAAAGTGACCCAGTTGAGTTTTCCAGCGAAGCCGAGATGCTGATTCTTGCATTTGTTGTGGCGTGTGGATGAGGCCTGTGTTCCTCCGACTGCACTGGCCTTTGTTTTGTATGAGCAGGGCGTGGGCACCAGCGCGGTGGGTGGAAGCTTTGCTGTCAGGCTCTGCAGGCCTGCTGCTTACTAGCAACACACAACCGCTGATAAAGCACGAGCTGACTAAATATGTAAAGGTTACGCACTGGAAAGCGCCAACATGATAAAATGTGATGAAGCTACTGTACATGCCTCATGACATAAAAGCTGTTGACAGCAGGATGGCACATCCAGCAGCGGACCTCAGGGGGGAATATTTGGTCAAATCAGCTTTAGTGAAAACACTAAAGCGAAACAGTGAGTACAGGTACGATGGCGCCATCATACAGACAACACACCTTCTGCATCAATGAAAGATGTGCTCTGCATACTGTAAAGCCACAAGCAGCCGTTGCATCTCCGGAATGAAAACAAACTCACGTAATGTGATAAATACGATTTAAAACTACTGCAGATAAACTAGACAACAAAGTGCAACAAGCCTCTACACGCACAGACTGGGATGCTCTCATGAGGTGTTTTATGGTCATAATCCAGATGAGTTGCCTTTGGTCATATCTGCCAATACACAGGCCAGTATGACTCAGACACACCCAAACAGTAGCTTCTATGAAGTGGAGGTGTTTCCATCCTGGTACTGTATGATGACTGACTTCAGTCATCACTCAGTGTAACAGATGGGAGCGTCAAAGTGAGAACGCTAAGGAGCCAAAGTAAGTTGGATTTTATACTGTAGCTGCAGCGCTTGCACATAGTATACTTTGAAAATGATGCTTTTATGTATATGTCTATACTTAAATCAAGACAATTTGACAGTTGCTGAAACTGAATCCATCTAAAACAAGGCACGTTCTGAACACTTGCTGCAGCTACACAGTCCACCATTTGTCTTTCCGAGGACTGAAGGCGAGTTTCACAACTCTAAAGATAGCACCATCACGTTCAGTCCAGCAAATCCTTCACCAGCACTGCCAACCGTAAACGGCATCAGTACTTAGAGCGGCGGGTGCTGATTACGCAGTTCATCACTGGAGCACAGCACAGGTGAACCTGAACTGGAGCTGATCTTCACTCAGCTTCCAGCTCAGTCCCTATCTGAGCCTCAGAGAGCAGAACCGGAGCCCGGCATCCGCAAGGCGCTCTTTAGTGCAGCTGTCTTCATCAACATGACTCAACAGGAACCGGAACTTACTGTTTTACTATTGTATTTGGTACCAGAGGAGGTCTGCAACCTGCTGTGACTGCACCTAATGAAACAACGAGACACCACAGCAGGTGCTGCTTCAGAATACAGATAAACTGCAGCACATTTTCAAATGGAGCACACGTCCTAATCTTTAATTGATTAAACTGATTAATCCTTGACATTCATACTATAAAAGCAGCCTTTCTGTCTAAATGTTAATTTCTCTAACCTTCACGGAAATAACAACACAGGATAGAAAAAGCAAATAAAATTTGCTTTGACTTCTTCATTAAAGTTTAAATGACTATAATGAATTAAATGCAATAAATGCGACTTGTACATTTATATTTTTTGTTTATCAAAAGAAACTATCCCATGTTTCAAGATTTGTCCAGGCGTTTGACGACTTAAACCCACAATGAGCATTCAGCTGTGACAGTAATAGATAAATTAGTTAAAATCCAACTCTAACCTAATATTTTTCTGACACTGCTGTACTGTGACTAACATGCACTTCAGTCACAGGTGGAAGGTTTTCTTAGATATGGGTCATCAAGCCTGAGGCAACGGCTCACTCTGTCAAGCCTCAGTCAGTCACAGCTTCCAGGCGTGGATGCAGATCAACCGTGGGCTATTTGAGCTGCTGGCCCCGTCTGATTCACTCTCTCTCCCCCTGACTTCCACACACTCACACAAACACAGGCCAGTGAATGTGAACTGGATTGTCAGTCTGAGCATGTGCGCTACCACACTGAAGTCACCCAGGTAAATGAAAATTCAATGAAGTGTTTGAATTCTGTTTCAGTGATTTTCACTTGATCTGAGAGATTGAGACAAGAGGTCAAGAGATGATCTGTGCACGTCCCAGACAAAAAGTGGTAACATGTTCTGAAAACTAGCATTTCTAATGTTAAAAGTATTGATTATGGTAATGATGCAACATTAAAAAATGTTTTATTAGCCTTGACTGTTTAACCAACAAGGAAAACCCACACTGATTTAATGAACGCACGTGCCATTGAAAAAAACATAATGTCACCATCTAGTGTTTGAAAAAAGATGGAGCTTCACTAACGCTGAACTGGAGGATGAGAAAAATATGAGACAGACTGGGATCAATGGAACATTATGCTCCAGTGCTATAACAGTACTTGTCTTTGAGCTACAGTTTTTTTTTTTTTAGCCAACTCATGTGGAACGGATTTATTTAAGTGGAAACAAATCCTGATTGCACTGATCCCACATTTTCCACCTTGAAAACAAATAGGAGATCTTGTTAAATTAGATGGATGAGTCTAATCTCAGCAACAGGCTAAGGCACATCAAATATGCAGCGGGGAATTATTACTTTTAGCACATTAAACCCACAAAATCTAAGACTTAGTTTTATAGCTTAAGTGGAGTGGTTCCAATAAAGAGGGAACAAAAGGACAAGCACAACCCTGGGCTTTCACCAGACAATGCTACCGCTTATTCTAATGCTACTAAATCGTTCAAACCAGTAAATTGATCTGAACACCTGGTTACAGAGAGGACATAAAAACCAGGCACAGGGAAATGTACTGCAAACACACACATCAGCAAAATACACAACAGCCTGAGAAACAGCCTGATCCTGTTCATTCACAGAAGCTCTACTGAAGTAAAGCTGCTTCATTCAAAACACAAAGACGCAGATGATATTTTTCCATTGGGCACAGGACAATATTATAATGTTTAAATTACTGTATCATAACTTTGAGTTCTTTATATGTTTAGTGATCAGTTACAACTGTACAGTATCACATAATAAAATACACATTACCGCTAAGTGGTAAATGTGGTAGAGGAGTAAAATTAAAGGTTCAAACTTGTTAGTGTTTTAAATTCAACTGCTGAGAAACTGTTGCATAACATTGTATTATTGTAAAATTAAAAACTTAGGTATTATATATTAGTTAGTTATTAGTGACTTCTTTTCTGAAGCGTAACACAACAAAACAAACACAACGTAACAATACAACCACAGTGTCAGCCATAAAATTAACCAGCAGCATCATAAATTTAACCAAAGAGAAATATTAGCTAGTAAGAGAGATTACCGTTAGCTAGGACATTAGCATATTAGCAATAGCAACTACTTAGCCTGTTAAGGTGAGGAAGCTTCGGAATGTCAGTTCTGGAAAACACCTCCAGCAGCAATTCGGTGCACAGCACCAGGTTTCCTGAAGCTCTATTACCACTGTTCGGAACCAGCTAACACAGGAACTATTAACTGAGAGCTAGCTACAGCTCGGATACAGTAGGTTAATTGCTTAATGACGCTCCGCTAAGCTCCGCCTCTTTTCGGTCCCTTTACAGCAGGTACAAGAAAAAGCATGTCGCAGCGCTTTCACCCTATATAACCGCAGGTAGAGATTCCTAAAAATCCCATGTGATGATAAAGGCAAAAAGAAGAACCATCACAAAGTGGTTTAAATCCCCTCCATGTTTGATCTTTTTACATTTTCTTTTCTATGGATCACATCTCTAATGTGAAGTTCACGTTTTCTGTAGTGCTGTTTCTCACCACTAGAGGGTGATAAAATACCGATTTTTAACCTCTGCTGGACTGAAGCAGTTGTGTGTGTGTGTGTGTGTGTGTGTGTGTGTGTGTGTGTGTGTTGTGTTTGTGTGTGTGTGTGTGTGTGTGTGTGTGTGTGTGCTTTATGTTTTTAAATCAACCATGTCATCATTTTACATTAGCAAACTGTTCTGCAGTTGTGAATGCTTTACATTTCTTCTCATTCTGTGCTGAAATTCTTTACTAAGCCTGTTAGTTTACAACCCTCTCTACACCTACGACGATCAACAGTTTGACTATTACATTTGGCATAAACCAAAAATTAATCAAAAATGCCGAGGAAGGAGCTGCCAGCAAAAGGAAAGACAAACTCAAAGGCAAGTTTCATAGAGGTTAGTGTGAAAGAGGAAGACAGGCAACTGAGCGAGATGGAGACACATTATGATACAAGCAGCAAAAAAAAAGACGTGTGGAGCTTCAACTGCACATACAACAGAGTGATATTGATTAAACTACCAAAGGGGCAGCAACAATCAATCCACCCAATTATTTATCATTGTGTAGCAGTGAGGCGCAGGCGTTGCGTTTATCTGTCACACAGAACTAAGTTCTCATGAAAAGGGTGATTACACAGCATTGAACAGTGACAGCTGCTGCGTAAGGTCCTGAAAAGAATCTCACTGTCGGGTCGTATGGATCGGTGGTCTGTGGTGGTGACATATTGAACTGTTAACATTTCAGAATGCAGCTTTACGCAAGTATTACAGTTTTGACTAAAAGGTCGAGCGCCCAGTGTTGTGTCATTTGAATGAATGAATTGTGGGTCTGGAGAATGAGCAAATGTCAGCAATGCAACAACTCAAAAACAGCCCCTCAGCTGAAATCCTCTGCTCCCGTCTATGACATTTAAATGCTCACACTTCATATGAAGTCGTGGTCACAGCCTGTTGGTAATACTAAAGTAAATGAACCACAATTCACTGTTTGTTTTCCTTTTTAATGTTATTTGTGATGAGATGAACCATTTCCGATGCAACTGATGTGGCAGGAACGATCAAAACATTAGAGCAAAAATGCTGAATTAAACTAAAGAATCTTCAGTAAATATGAAAGTACAAGTTTCATTAATTTTACCATATTTGGTCTAAAGCTGAGAAGAACCAATGAAAGAAAGCACAACAGAAACACTGAAGCACGTTTTCCTGTACAAACCAAAACACAGCTTGAACAGCTCCTCTTCAGGTCTAACCAACACTGTCCGCTAGCGTTTATTAATCACATTAATTTGATGGAGCAGTTGGAACTGAAATTTGACCAGGGTCCCTTCACAATTTAGCAACATCAACATAAAATACACACAAAACAACAGGGGCTGACTTTGCATAGACCAATATGCAGCTCAAAAAAATATAGAGAAATTGAATATTTAGGAGTTATGAGACCTTAACAAGATATGATTAAATCTAAAACAGTATGAGGAAGACTGGCACCAGTGTGCTGCTTTAAACCACTTTAAAGATACAGTAGAAGGAATCTGAACTATAGGACATGATGGCAACAGAAATTACTCCTTCCTGTGCCCATTTATAACAGGATGTTCAGCCATGTAAATATTGCTCATCAAGACACCAACAATTCTCATCCACTGAGTTGTGCTTTGGGGAATTGTGATAAATTTCTTGACAAAAGGATAAAGAGCCACACTGACTGATCAAACAAAGCCTGGTCTTTAGAGGCAAGGGATCAAAGGCTTTATTGATTAAATATCCATAGAGAGAACATGAAAGGTGATCTGATGTAAAATAAATGAGATATAGACATACCCAAGTGTTGAGTTTTCTAAAATTCTGTCCTTGTATTTTCCTTCTAAAAAGCCTTTGCATTTTATTATTGAAAACATGTAGAACACTGCTTTTAATCCCACCACTTGATACAACAAAAATCAACACAAAACAATTTAAAAATTTCTAAGAAAGAACAAAGTAAGAAAAAAATACACTAAAAGGCAAATTCCCTCAACTTTAATTTGTATTGTTCGTGTGGTTACCACAATAAACTAATGTTCTTTTGACTGGACTTTTTGTGTAAAAAAAAAAAAAAAAAAAAAAACATGAAAAACAAATTCATTGTTTGTAGCGCAACAACATCCGCAAAACAACAAAAATAAAGGGGGCGCAGACACGTGTTTAACCCCTAACCAGTTGTGAACTGGTCATAGGAAGTTAGACTGGACACAGAACATAAACAACAAACACAGCTTTTATCATGGGCTCATGATGGTCGCCACTAGTTGCACTTTCCTACAAACATCACAAGTCACCACAGTTCACTCTCAAGCGCAGTGCTTCAAAGATAAACAATCTTTAGAGAGACAAAATTCACATTGCATGTGCTTAATCTGCGAGAAACAGTCCTTTTCACAACAGCTCTCTGATCAGGTTCTGCTTTTCAGTAAAACCTCTTGTTCCTCTCCTGCCTCTTCTGGAAAACCACAGCTCCCACCACAGCACACACTACGATTCCCAGCAGCGCACACAGCAGAAGCAGGAAGACCTTCCAGCCTGTGAGGGGGGTGCCTCGGAAGTTGCCGGTAGGATCATCAATGTTGTCTGTAAATGAAGAACAAAGTCAACTTTTACCTTATGTTCAATTAGGTAACTATAGCAAAGGAGTAGGTTAGGAAAAGAAAAGATTTTAGGTGGCATATTCGTTGAATTCACCTTTAGGAGACTTGAGGAGGCTGACGCTGGGCTCGATCTTCGTCCAGTCCTGGCTCTCCTCCTCAGGCGTGTGTTCCACCATTAGCTGGTATAGCTTCATGGAGATGATGTCATGGTTATCTAGAACATCATTCCAATAATGGAAGATTTAAAAGTAGTCCATAAAATGTTTAATAACTTCTAGGACAATGTACAAACACTTGTAACCTTGGTCTAAAACAACTTAATAATAACCCCCCCCCACTTTAATGTTGGTGGCATCCGCTCAGACCTACCAGACAGATCTCCTGTAGCTGCTGAAGCCCCGAAGAAATAACCGGTAGGAAGACGAACACCTCCAATGTCGATGCACTCTTTCCACTCATTCTTGTCATCAACGTCAACCATAACCTGCAGGACACCGACTGAATGTAGGTGATTCACTGGCATTTAGAATTATTCTAGATGCAACTGAATGAAAGTAAGAGAAGCCCAAGGACTTCCTCTACATACAGTAAGTCTCCCTCTGGAGTAACGAATCGCAAGGTACGTGTCATGGTCTCGGTTTCTAATCTCAGCCGAGCAGCCCCCCAGCTCAGATGACCGTCCGTCTTTGCTATGGTCATAGTTCACGGTGCCGTTGTTCACCATGGCTGAAATGTACGGGAAGGAACGCTGTTGAGAGGAAGTTGAACAAATACATCATAAAAGTTGTAGTTATACACATGAATTCAATAAAGGTAAAGCCAATGAGGAATGGAAACATTACCACAACAACATGAGAAGCCTCATGACACATTTCAACATATTTTACCATGTTTCAATGAGAAGACTGCACTCACACTTCATTATCAGTCATATAATTAGATTATAGATCCATTCTACTAGGAGCTCATAACACTGGCAAACAATAATGTGAACAATTCAAACTTAAGTCAAAATAATTAGCACTCTGATCTGTAGTGTGAACACAGCTTATGTCACAACACAAACATGAATGGTTACTGCCAGGTAATCAGACTCATTAAAGTCTGATCACTTCAGCTTTTTGTACAGTAACAAAACAACAATTATAGCAAAACTAAGTCTGTGGAATATTCAGTGTTAACATGCCTAAAGTTCTGACAACATGCTAATTTAAAAAAAAAAACAAAAAAGGAAACAAGTTCGCACTGACACAGCATGCTAACCAGTAAAACCTGAGCAACCACTCACATCCGTTGCTTCATCGTTAGAGTAAGTATCTATAAAAACGTCCAGCCCATGGAAGAGAGCATTGTTGGAAAACACAGGTCCTGCAAAGAAAGAAGTTGGTCAATCGCCTCAACCACACACTACACACTTACATCCATTCCATGAAGGTCATTGCGGAAGGTATCCAAAAACATAGCCAGGCCAAGAAACTGATCTTGGTTTCCAAACACAGGGCCTAGGATGGAGGCAGAGATGAGGTGATACATGAGCAGACAACTCCAGACACTTTAGTGTGGTCAGCGACAGTGAGCTGAGATGACAGACAAATTATGAGCCTGGATATGAAGTTTACTGGTGGAGTGAACACAAGGTCAGCGCTCAAGTATGGAAATAAATGGTCTTTAGTTTGCTAGCCAGAAAATGTGTGTCGTTGAATTAGATTTCACAATTCTCTAATTTCTAAGAAAGCAATTAAATATTTCAAGCGAGAGCGATGAGTAAATTCCACTAGTTCAGCACTAACTCGTGATAGGATTTACTGTTTGCAGGCTAAAAATAATTATTATTGTAACTGCATTAATGTAAGGTCACTGGAGTGATGTGTAACTAAGTGGCCACTAACAAACCTAGAGAGGTATTTTACAGGGCCCTGGTTTAATGTAAATGTTCTTCTGTGTCTTATCAGGCTCTACAGGGAAACATGAGGAAGCATACATTTAGAGGAGCGAGGAGCCATGGGGGTAGAGGACAACAGAAGAAGGCTCCATGGCACCAGGTCAACATTACCTGGATGCAGTCTGTCCTTGGTGTACCAGATAGCTATGCCGTCTCCGTGCAAATTCTTCTTTCCTGACCCATGAACTTTGAACTGCACGTGCATTTCCCAGTCCTTCAGGTAACAAGGCTGCAACAAAGACACCAAAAAATAAATTTGACTTGTGAAGTAGCTTTGTAAAAGAAGATGTTTAACTCTTTTGTTGAGCTGGATTGTCTTAATAACAAATAAAGAACATGCATAGGCTAGACAATTATGTATGGGTGACACTGGTGAGAATGGTCGCTTACTCACCACCGTGTTCCAGATGGATCCCTGTTTGCTTCTCTCATCTGGAGTGAGGCGAACATATGAGCTAGTCACCAACGTGCTGCCAGAAAAGTCCCACTGACTGCCAACACCTAAAATACAGAGGTGAAGGAATTACGCATCAGACAGACTGGACAATATGTAAGTACAGAGCACTCATTTCATAAAATTATTCTACCTATTGAGATACACTACACAAATTTTTGCATTTTCTTATTTTGTAACGAGCCACTGACTCTATTACAGTATAGTCCCTTTTTCCAGTGTTTATTAAGCAAGTGCTGCTGCTTAGTACATTTGTGAACCACACTTGGTTGCTTTATATTTCAAGATACTCATGCAACTCAACTTAAATACAAACAAGACTTAACAGTAACCAGGCACACATGCAACCGTGGTGTGTGTGTGTGTGTGTGTGTGTGTGTGTGTGGTGTGTGTGTGTGTGTGAGAGACTGTAATTGAAATCTTTCTTATACGTCACGTTTACAAACTGAATGTTTAAATGTCTAAATGTTGTTTAGGGTGTGTGAAACACACCCTAAACAACCTGATTCTGGGCGTAAAACGTTTTGCTGCTGCATGTGATACATTCTTTGAACTTCTTCCTTGTAACAGCTTCAGACACCTGCAGTTAACTATATGATGAAATGCAGTGATAAACTTAGCCTTAGCCCACATCCTGGTAGAGCAAATGATTTCATGATTTCACACCACCACTTACAGTAGAGTTTGTATATTTAGTAACATTTTATTCACCTCTTTGTTTCAGTTAGTTTTGTTAATGTATGAAAACTTGCTAGCTGATAATAACCATAAAAACTATTGATAATAGAAAAACAACAGATTGGTCAGAATTCATGTTAAGGGTGCTTACCCTTAAACATGCAGCACAGCTCTTATAGAACATAAGACACAATGCATGAAAAAAAAATGATAGTGCATTGTCTTATTATGTTATCAAAGGTGCAACTTTTAGCTGTTTGAAATTTGATTTAATTATAATAATAGGATATGGCTTAATCCCACGATGAAGAAATTATTTTGTTTACCGCAGCATCATATAAATGTACAGGACAAGAAAAAAAGGAAACACCGCAGTAAAAACTGTGCAAAAAGAAACAACAGTAATACAATACCAACAAACGGACAGTTATGATAACATGACAGACATAAATAAACAAATTCAGGCGTACAGTTTTGAAAACGCTTTTACATGTCGAGTAAGAGATTTTGATCAATTATGATTAAGTTGTCAGCAAACTAACGCTACAGTGCAAAACGAGCACTGAATGTGTTTCAAACGGCATTTAAAGTGGCAAACTAGCTCTTAGGAGAAAGAGTCGCAAGGAGACTTAGCCAAGATGTCAAAATCGTCTATAAAGAACTTCCGAAACGAGCTAAGCGTTACAATAGTGGACAGACGCCTGGTTAGCTGCAGAGCTAAGTTAGCCATCTTACCCTGATATGGTTTTATTAACGAATGCTCTCTCTTCAGATGTTCCGCATTTCCGTCAGTTATATCACAACAAACCAGGCACAATTCAAATATCACAACACCAGCAGTGTACTCAGAGATGCTCTGACGTTATCCATTTTTTTAAACTCCCTCTGAGAGGAACTCTCATAACAAATTTGTGCCTCGAAACTCTATAAACTGAGCCTGTCCGTCCTCTATTGTTCTCCGTAAGGAAACCGCAAAAGCTACGGATATTAAAACAATAATAAACAGGGTAAGCTAAACTACAAGAACCTCTTTTGTTATATAATTAATTAATTGAAATGTTTTACGAGTGAAAAATGCATTAAAAGTTAAATCTATTGGTAAATTGTACACGGTAACTGTAAACGTGCAGAGAATGCGTTAAACTCAATGTGTTTCCGCACGGAAGATTTTTGTAGACGGCGGTGAAAGTACCTGCCAATCAGAGACGAGCACATCACAAATTAAGCCAATCACGAACGACTGTCCTTGCCGTCGTTATCCACTAAATGGCAGCAGAAGTTAAGAAATAAAAGGTCTGCTCCTAAACTAACGCCAATGAATGACGTGTGTATAGATATTTTACCGAAACGTTGATTTTAAACAGCGCAACTAATACTCATAACTCATCTTAACTTCTTTAATTCTGAGAGAAGAACTGGGAGGTAGTGTTCTAAACTGTGTCAAAGCTTACACTGAAGGTAGTTAAACATGTGTATCCTCATCTGCACTAATGCTCTGGACAAATTGATTGGAAAACATTACAGGTTTTTTAAATTGTATTTCATTTAATTAGTCAACAAAAGATGTATTTTCTGTTTCTCTTCACAGGTGCCTGCTTTGATCGCCTCCAGCAATAAAGTCTGGTCTAAAGCTCCATTCATTAGCTACAGAGAGGATTGGTTCTGGACAACTAAGAAACATCTGCATTTGTACGATAGACAAGTCTAATTACTCAAGTCAAATTACTTTGTATTACTACTGTATGTCTCTTATCCTAATCTGACAAAATGTTTGACAACCACCTCATCATTAAAAATAAAGTCTCCCAAGTTAAATTAGACTCCACTTCCTGTAGTTTTAACATTTTCTTTCAGATGGTTCCATAATTAATAATAAATCTTCTCTTCCTACTATCATTTATCCTGTTGTTCTACAGAAAGAACACAGCTTATCAGTTTCCTTCACTCTAAATATTACTGCAGATCTTTATGAAGCCATAATAAAAACCTCCTAACACACTGTGAACCTTAATCTCTGTGTATGAACAGTAATTATCTGGTGGTAATGATGAACAATGCCCTGTTTCAGGCTCTGCCACCTGTTATTGTTGTATCTGCAGTGAAATTGATTTTTGGGACTTTTGAAAAAGTTTCTAAACCACAGAAATTTGAAGAGCTCAGAGTCTGTATGGGTCGATATTGTAGGTTCAGTGTTGTCTGCAGTTCTCGTCCATCTTTGGATCTCAAAGGTGCTTAGAAACCAGGTCCACATCTTCCTCATTAAAGGCAACAACAACAGCAGTTGGGTGCACATGTCTGTGTCTGTGACCAATGATAATGGAGCCAGCAGCCTTCAGATGACGTCTACTGTTTCCCTGCAGACATGACAGGTTATTACCTGGCTACTTTGGCCTGTGTTTCCCCTCCTGGACATTTTCTGATCAAAACATACAGTAGGAAAAACGAGCAAGATCATAAACTTTCCATATCCGTGTTCATGTACATGTTCACTGTTTCCACTACTCCAACCTTTGATTATTTGCCATACAAACATCAATTTCAAGCTTTTAAGGTACAGTGTACATACAGTAAAGTTTGTACATAAAGAAAATGTATAACTAAAACTAGACAAAATAACAATGAGTCAGACATCTGCCTCGCAGAAACCATCTAGAAACACAGAAATGTGAAGACACAGCTATTAAAAAGGAGGAAGACAACAACAAAAGACATAAATCCAAAAAGTTATTTGCGTCACCAGACTCCAGAAAGTCTCCTAACGTGGAATCGGACTAACCTCATGTAAGCAAATGATCCAACTCGAGGCCCCTCTGGGTCTCCCACCACCTGAATCACATCATAAATGTCATTGTTATTGCACCAGCAGCTCTGTGACTCACCAGTCTGCAAAAAAGCGCTGCTGCTTTTATCAGGATGAGACAAATGAGCAGCGCAGATATCCTGTCTGCTGAGGCACAGACAGGTTCCACTCTCGCTCTAATGCCCCAAAGAAAACGCTGGTTTTGGTTGAAGCTGCGTAGGACACGCTGTAACAGTAGCCGTCCCTGCAGCAGCAGCTGGGTCTGAACCGCGTGTGGGGTTCAGGGTTGTACGAACGAACGAACGTCGAGCCTCAGGGACGCTGGCCTCGTTCTGGATGTAGCACGAGCTGCTTCGCCATCATCCTTCCTCATCACACGCGTATCACGTCAGGAGGCAGTGACCTGCAAGCTAATATCACACCTGTCAACAAGCCTTCATAACTGCTGCAGTTACGGTTTCATTGTATATGTGCAGCTGGTAAAAGCTTGTGTGCTACAGCTCAGTGAGAGCCACTGCTTGAGTTCAGTACATATTTTGTTCCAGGAAACATTCCTCATTCAACTCCTGTGGCCCATGTTTTTAATTTTGGTGTTTTAAGTCCCAACCTTCCAGTAACAGGTTGGCATCTGTAACCCAGAGGGCCTGTCGCTGTGACTCCCTGTCAAATGACCCTGACACGTTGTTTGCGTTCCTTGGATTTGGAGCGTGCACGTCTGTGTACATGGCATGAGATCGGCCGCTCTGATGCGGCTTAGGTGGAGCCAGATGCTTCTGTGGTTCAGTGAGTTTGGATGCTGCAACGTGCCCTCGCTTGGTGAGCTGAAGAGCTGAAGAAGAAGCAGGACGAACAGGAGGACACGGACTCACAACACGTCCGGAGGCTTCACATCTTCATGCGAACTCATCTGTAAACGCGGTGAACCCATGAGTGGAAGAGAAGAAAGCTATGTTAGGTGAGGAGGCCGTGCTGATGAGCCCCCGTCAGCAGCGTTCAGAGCAGCTGTAGACGAGAAGAACTGGCTGAAACCCAGAACAGATAAAAGCTTGGACCATCTGACGACTGGACTTAAAGGGTTTGACCTTGGTTAAGCTGCAAATGTGTTACATTTAAATCAGTGACAACCAACAGGCTCCGTCCATAAGGTTGAAACTGGGCTCACGACCAGTTGAAAACCATGAGGATGACAGGAACAAAGGGCACGGGCTTCCTTTAATTAAAATGAAGACAGTTGGTAGTCATTCATGCTCTGTCGTCTCAACAGGCCGGTAAATATTTCATGGTGTCCAGCACTGTCCTGCGTCAGGAGCAGGTACAGGACGGGAGCTCAGGGCGTCAGCAGCAAAAACACATGAAAAGACAGGCTCTTCGTTTCTATCTGCTCCTTCTATGAACATCTTGTCATATCTGACACTCACATTAAAGCTGTTGCTCCAACAGACAAATAGAGCGAATCAATGTCACGCTCGTATCTGAAAAGGCTTTTTTCTCTTGCTGCAAAACTGTTTGTTTAGATAAGACGACAGCTTATGGATCACCGAGGGAAATTCAGGCGCTGCAGCTGCTGAGCAAGACTCACAGTAAATGTCCCGAAAGACGACTGAAGCTGAATCCACCGCTGGTGCTGCAGACGTCCCCGTCAGGGTCCGACAGCTGCTGCAGCCAATCCCAGCGTCGCCTGGGAGGAGGTCAACTCGTACCCGCACTTTACCTGGAGCCAGGAGCGCTGAGAAGCCGCGCGTCCAGGGAACCTGAGCAACAGAAGGACGCGAGCGCCTGCAAAAGGAGCCTTTACAATTAGTCCCTGACGCTCGCCTTCATTTCTCCTACATGTTGTGACTGAAGCGAGAACTACTTTGGGCGGTAACGTTTTCCTCTGGTGCAAGTCAGGCTGAGATTTAGTGAGAGCTCTTTATTTGTCTGAATGAGATGTGTGAATGTCTCTGGGTCGAGAATAGACTGAGTTCATGCAGAGAGCTGGGATTTCTCCACCTGGGATCAAAAGGTGGCGCAGAAGAAGCCGTCCACCCACCACGTATGACTCCATGTGAGATCAGGTCTAAATGGAGACGCGGGCCAATTAAAAGCACTGCTTTTATCTGCTTTCATTTGCAACCTGCAGCTGTGCGTCTGCTTTCATCTGTCTGTGAAAGCGCATGTAAAGCGAAGCAGCGCAGGTTTTGTTTAGATACCTGAAGATACCTTTAATTATCAGAGCCGACATCAGCAGAGGCCGCATTAAGGAGCATTCAGCTCCACTTGGAGCGAATTCTGTGTGGGACGTGAGACCAGGACACCGGAGCACAAGGACTGGAGGTTAGACTCCTCATCAGCACTGGGCTTCAGTGTCAGTAAACGTGGAGCAGCAGTCAGGCTGGTAAACGGAGCAGCGCTCCAGCATTAGGCTTTAAATGTTTCATGATCAGTCCCTCGGCAGACGAAGCATCACCTGTAAATAAAAAGCACCACCTGTTGGGTGTTAGTAAATGACAACAAGCACAGGACAGACTGCTGTGTAGAACATAGAGGGGAGGCGGTGATGGTGCATTCGACCGGATCAACGTCACTTTCATCACCTGCTTCAGGCACGTTCTCACTTCAAGGAAAAGGTCTTTTAGTTTTTAGCACATGATCACTGAAGAACAGGAATGTGATAAGTGCTTTATCTTTGTGCTTCTGCATTTACATAATCATGCGCTTTCCAAAAACATCAACAAGTCAACACAGATCATTTGTTCATAATGTTCACATTCGGTATCAGACTTGTCTGAGCTTTAATATTCAGTGGTGGTGCTAAATAACCGCAGCAGAGTCAACCTTCCTCTGAGAACTGCACACCTTGTTATTAATGCAGAAAAAAGGGGAAACATTTTCTCTTATCTCTCAAAGGTCTCATCAGGATTTATGTAGCATTAAATACAAAACATCCAGCGCCGCAGAGGAAGTCTCTGTGAGCATTAGAAAAGGCCGCTGATCCTAATCACGACGAGGCGCTCGCTGGTAAATGATGAGGCTGTGATGTGAGCAGTGATCCCGGTGGAGCCGTACAGGCTCCGTCTGAGCCGAAGTCACGTTTCATTAGAAAAACAACCTGACGCTCACGTCTGGGAAATGTATGAATGGAGCTGTCGTGTCCAGCATCAGGGTGATTAATTAGTCGTCTGTGATTGATGAAGGAGCGGGAAATGAACGATTGGGAAGAATTAGTAAGAACTGAGCCCAAACACCTGCATCCGTAGTTCTTAAAGAAGCTGCCGTTTGCTGAAGCTCCATCAGAACGAGCCACCTGTGTGTGTCCGTATCAGATGAGGAGCAGCTCCGCAGCCGTTGTCGAGCTAAAGGCTAAAGATTTGGAGTCAGCAGCTCCTTGTCTGTGAAGCCTCCAGCATCTCGACCTTTTCCTTATTAACCTGCGTCTTTGTTTGGCTGCTCAGTAAAGAGTGACTCATCCCGACTCCCAGAAGACGCAATAAACCCTCTAATCTTCCACGTCTCATTTCTCTCTGTTTTAATGAAAATTGCTGCTGTTTGAGGACTGATCTGATAGAAGGTCCAGCGTCTGTAGCCATAGTGACAGACTCTCACATTTGCATTACACTTTTACACGTTTTATGTTTTATACGTGTCTACTTAAATTGTACAATAATCATCGTGCTGTGGGTTTGAAAAGATTTGCATGTTTATTTGAGATCAAGCTGTTCAGCTCCTCACGTCCTGCACAGCCTCAGATGTATCATGTTTGCTTTAACTGTGTGTAACTGTGCATGCAAAGAAGCCCACTGAAACGCATG